>NW_026698140.1:0-36685 GCF_030435755.1 Ochotona princeps
TGTGTGAAAACTGAGTTTCCTTGAGAGCTGCTTGGAAGCCTGATGGTGTGTGAAGTTAGTGAGCCAAATAGAGTTGTTCTCCCACAAGAGCCACTCGGCTGATGCTTCTTCAATATGCCCTTCACCAACATGCAGTGTTTCCTTGATTGAATTAGCTCTCACACCAATATTTGCGTCTAGAGCCTTTGCATTGAGGGCTATCTGAAAACGGCTGTGGCGCTGAAGTTGCGTGAGAATGTGGAGTTGGTGGCATGTGAAACCCGCATGTGGAGCATTCGTTTGTGTGGGATGCTCTACCAGGTTCATTCCTAGATAATGCACTCAAAGGGCACTAAGCATAGAGTGTGAAAACTGAGTTTCCTTGAGAGCTGCTTGGAAGCCTGATGGTGTGTGAAGTTAGTGAGCCAAATGGAGTTGTTCTCCCACAAGAACCACTCGGCTGATCCTTCTTCAATATGCCCTTCACCAACATGCAGTGTTTCCTTGATTGAATTAGCTCTCACACCAATATTTGCGTCTAGAGCCTTTGCATTGAGGGCTATCTGAAAACGGCTGTGGCGCTGAAGTTGCGTGAGAATGTGGAGTTGGTGGCATGTGAAACCCGCATGTGGAGCATTCGTTTGTGTGGGATGCTCTACCAGGTTCAATCCTAGATAATGCACTCAAAGGGCACTAAGCATAGAGTGTGAAAACTGAGTTTCCTTGAGAGCTGCTTGGAAGCCTGATGGTGTGTGAAGTTAGTGAGCCAAATGGAGTTGTTCTCCCACAAGAACCACTCGGCTGATCCTTCTTCAATATGCCCTTCACCAACATGCAGTGTTTCCTTGATTGAATTAGCTCTCACACCAATATTTGCGTCTAGAGCCTTTGCATTGAGGGCTATCTGAAAACGGCTGTGGCGCTGAAGTTGCGTGAGAATGTGGAGTTGGTGGCATGTGAAACCCGCATGTGGAGCATTCGTTTGTGTGGGATGCTCTACCAGGTTCATTCCTAGATAATGCACTCAAAGGGCACTAAGCATAGAGTGTGAAAACTGAGTTTCCTTGAGAGCTGCTTGGAAGCCTGATGGTGTGTGAAGTTAGTGAGCCAAATGGAGTTGTTCTCCCACAAGAACCACTCGGCTGATCCTTCTTCAATATGCCCTTCACCAACATGCAGTGTTTCCTTGATTGAATTAGCTCTCACACCAATATTTGCGTCTAGAGCCTTTGCATTGAGGGCTATCTGAAAACGGCTGTGGCGCTGAAGTTGCCTGTGAGAATGTGGAGTTGGTGGCATGTGAAACCCGCATGTGGAGCATTCGTTTGTGTGGGATGCTCTACCAGGTTCATTCCTAGATAATGCACTCAAAGGGCACTAAGCATAGAGTGTGAAAACTGAGTTTCCTTGAGAGCTGCTTGGAAGCCTGATGGTGTGTGAAGTTAGTGAGGCAAATGGAGTTGTTCTCCCACAAGAACCACTCGGCTGATCCTTCTTCAATATGCCCTTCACCAACATGCACTGTTTCCTTGATTGAATTAGCTCTCACACCAATATTTGCTTCTAGAGCCTTTTCATTGAGGGCTATCTGAAAACAGCTGTGGCGCTGAAGTTGCCTGAGAATGTGGAGTTGGTGGCATGTGAAACCCGCATGTGGAGCATTCGTTTGTGTGGGATGCTCTACCAGGTTCATTCCTAGATAATGCACTCAAAGGGCACTAAGCATAGAGAGTGAAAACTGAGTTTCCTTGAGAGCTGCTTGGAAGCCTGATGGTGTGTGAAGTTAGTGAGCCAAATGGAGTTGTTCTCCCACAAGAACCACTCGGCTGATCCTTCTTCAATATGCCCTTCACCAACATGCAGTGTTTCCTTGATTGAATTAGCTCTCACACCAATATTTGCGTCTAGAGCCTTTGCATTGAGGGCTATCTGAAAACGGCTGTGGCGCTGAAGTTGCCTGTGAGAATGTGGAGTTGGTGGCATGTGAAACCCGCATGTGGAGCATTCGTTTGTGTGGGATGCTCTACCAGGTTCATTCCTAGATAATGCACTCAAAGGGCACTAAGCATAGAGTGTGAAAACTGAGTTTCCTTGAGAGCTGCTTGGAAGCCTGATGGTGTGTGAAGTTAGTGAGCCAAATGGAGTTGTTCTCCCACAAGAACCACTCGGCTGATCCTTCTTCAATATGCCCTTCACCAACATGCAGTGTTTCCTTGATTGAATTAGCTCTCACACCAATATTTGTGTCTAGAGCCTTTGCATTGAGGGCTATTTGAAAACAGCTGTGGCGCTGAAGTTGCCTGAGAATGTGGAGTTGGTGGCATGTGAAACCCGCATGTGGAGCATTCGTTTGTGTGGGATGCTCTACCAGGTTCATTCCTAGATAATGCACTCAAAGGGCACTAAGCATAGAGTGTGAAAACTGAGTTTCCTTGAGAGCTGCTTGGAAGCCTGATGGTGTGTGAAGTTAGTGAGCCAAATGGAGTTGTTCTCCCACAAGAACCACTCGGCTGATCCTTCTTCAATATGCCCTTCACCAACATGCAGTGTTTCCTTGATTGAATTAGCTCTCACACCAATATTTGCGTCTAGAGCCTTTGCATTGAGGGCTATCTGAAAACGGCTGTGGCGCTGAAGTTGCGTGAGAATGTGGAGTTGGTGGCATGTGAAACCCGCATGTGGAGCATTCGTTTGTGTGGGATGCTCTACCAGGTTCATTCCTAGATAATGCACTCAAAGGGCACTAAGCATAGAGTGTGAAAACTGAGTTTCCTTGAGAGCTGCTTGGAAGCCTGATGGTGTGTGAAGTTAGTGAGCCAAATGGAGTTGTTCTCCCACAAGAACCACTCGGCTGATCCTTCTTCAATATGCCCTTCACCAACATGCAGTGTTTCCTTGATTGAATTAGCTCTCACACCAATATTTGCGTCTAGAGCCTTTGCATTGAGGGCTATCTGAAAACGGCTGTGGCGCTGAAGTTGCGTGAGAATGTGGAGTTGGTGGCATGTGAAACCCGCATGTGGAGCATTCGTTTGTGTGGGATGCTCTACCAGGTTCATTCCTAGATAATGCACTCAAAGGGCACTAAGCATAGAGTGTGAAAACTGAGTTTCCTTGAGAGCTGCTTGGAAGCCTGATGGTGTGTGAAGTTAGTGAGCCAAATGGAGTTGTTCTCCCACAAGAACCACCCGGCTGATCCTTCTTCAATATGCCCTTCACCAACATGCAGTGTTTCCTTGATTGAATTAGCTCTCACACCAATATTTGCGTCTAGCGCCTTTGCATTGAGGGCTATCTGAAAACGGCTGTGGCGCTGAAGTTGCGTGAGAATGTGGAGTTGGTGGCATGTGAAACCCGCATGTGGAGCATTCGTTTGTGTGGGATGCTCTACCAGGTTCATTCCTAGATAATGCACTCAAAGGGCACTAAGCATAGAGTGTGAAAACTGAGTTTCCTTGAGAGCTGCTTGGAAGCCTGATGGTGTGTGAAGTTAGTGAGCCAAATAGAGTTGTTCTCCCACAAGAACCACTCGGCTGATCCTTCTTCAATATGCCCTTCACCAACATGCAGTGTTTCCTTGATTGAATTAGCTCTCACACCAATATTTGCGTCTAGAGCCTTTGCATTGAGGGCTATCTGAAAACGGCTGTGGCGCTGAAGTTGCGTGAAAATGTGGAGTTGGTGGCATGTGAAACCCGCATGTGGAGCATTCGTTTGTGTGGGATGCTCTACCAGGTTCATTCCTAGATAATGCACTCAAAGGGCACTAAGCATAGAGTGTGAAAACTCAGTTTCCTTGAGAGCTGCTTGGAAGCCTGATGGTGTGTGAAGTTAGTGAGCCAAATGGAGTTGTTCTCCCACAAGAACCACTCGGCTGATCCTTCTTCAATATGCCCTTCACCAACATGCAGTGTTTCCTTGATTGAATTAGCTCTCACACCAATATTTGCGTCTAGAGCCTTTGCATTGAGGGCTATCTGAAAACGGCTGTGGCGCTGAAGTTGCGTGAGAATGTGGAGTTGGTGGCATGTGAAACCCGCATGTGGAGCATTCGTTTGTGTGGGATGCTCTACCAGGTTCATTCCTAGATAATGCACTCAAAGGGCACTAAGCATAGAGTGTGAAAACTGAGTTTCCTTGAGAGCTGCTTGGAAGCCTGATTGTGTGTGAAGTTAGTGAGCCAAATGGAGTTGTTCTCCCACAAGAACCACTCGGCTGATCCTTCTTCAATATGCCCTTCACCAACATGCAGTGTTTCCTTGATTGAATTAGCTCTCACACCAATATTTGCGTCTAGAGCCTTTGCATTGAGGGCTATCTGAAAACAGCTGTGGCGCTGAAGTTGCCTGTGAATGTGGAGTTGGTGGCATGTGAAACCCGCATGTGGAGCATTCGTTTGTGTGGGATGCTCTACCAGGTTCATTCCTAGATAATGCACTCAAAGGGCACTAAGCATAGAGTGTGAAAACTGAGTTTCCTTGAGAGCTGCTTGGAAGCCTGATGGTGTGTGAAGTTAGTGAGCCAAATAGAGTTGTTCTCCCACAAGAACCACTCGGCTGATCCTTCTTCAATATGCCCTTCACCAACATGCTGTGTTTCCTTGATTGAATTAGCTCTCACACCAATATTTGCGTCTAGAGCCTTTGCATTGAGGGCGATCTGAAAACGGCTGTGGCGATGAAGTTGCGTGAGAATGTGGAGTTGGTGGCATGTGAAACCCGCATGTGGAGCATTCGTTTGTGTGGGATGCTCTACCAGGTTCATTCCTAGATAATGCACTCAAAGGGCACTAAGCATAGAGTGTGAAAAGTGAGTTTCCTTGAGAGCTGCTTGGAAGCCTGATGGTGTGTGAAGTTAGTGAGCCAAATGGAGTTGTTCTCCCACAAGAACCACTCGGCTGATCCTTCTTCAATATGCCCTTCACCAACATGCAGTGTTTCCTTGATTGAATTAGCTCTCACACCAATATTTGCGTCTAGAGCCTTTGCATTGAGGGCTATCTGAAAACGGCTGTGGCGCTGAAGTTGCGTGAGAATGTGGAGTTGGTGGCATGTGAAACCCGCATGTGGAGCATTCGTTTGTGTGGGATGCTCTACCAGGTTCATTCCTAGATAACGCACTCAAAGGGCACTAAGCATAGAGTGTGAAAACTGAGTTTCCTTGAGAGCTGCTTGGAAGCGTGATGGTGTGTGAAGTTAGTGAGCCAAATGGAGTTGTTGTCCCACAAGAACCACTCGGCTGATCCTTCTTCAATATGCCCTTCACCAACATGCAGTGTTTCCTTGATTGAATTAGCTCTCATACCAATATTTGCGTCTAGAGCCATTGCATTGAGGGCTATCTGAAAACGGCTGTGGCGCTGAAGTTGCGTGAGAATGTGGAGTTGGTGGCATGTGAAACCCGCATGTGGAGCATTCGTTTGTGTGGGATGCTCTACCAGGTTCATTCCTAGATAATGCACTCAAAGGGCACTAAGCATAGAGTGTGAAAACTGAGTTTCCTTGAGAGCTGCTTGGAAGCCTGATGGTGTGTGAAGTTAGTGAGCCAAATAGAGTTGTTCTCCCACAAGAACCACTCGGCTGATCCTTCTTCAATATGCCCTTCACCAACATGCAGTGTTTCCTTGATTGAATTAGCTCTCACACCAATATTTGCGTCTAGAGCCTTTGCATTGAGGGCTATCTGAAAACGGCTGTGGCGCTGAAGTTGCGTGAGAATGTGGAGTTGGTGGCATGTGAAACCCGCATGTGGAGCATTCGTTTGTGTGGGATGCTCTACCAGGTTCATTCCTAGATAATGCACTCAAAGGGCACTAAGCATAGAGTGTGAAAACTGAGTTTCCTTGAGAGCTGCTTGGAAGCGTGATGGTGTGTGAAGTTAGTGAGCCAAATGGAGTTGTTGTCCCACAAGAACCACTCAGCTGATCCTTCTTCAATATGCCCTTCACCAACATGCAGTGTTTCCTTGATTGAATTAGCTCTCACACCAATATTTGCGTCTAGAGCCTTTGCATTGAGGGCTATCTGAAAACAGCTGTGGCGCTGAAGTTGCCTGAGAATGTGGAGTTGGTGGCATGTGAAACCCGCATGTGGAGCATTCGTTTGTGTGGGATGCTCTACCAGGTTCATTCCTAGATAATGCACTCAAAGGGCACTAAGCATAGAGTGTGAAAACTGAGTTTCCTTGAGAGCTGCTTGGAAGCCTGATGGTGTGTGAAGTTAGTGAGCCAAATGAAGTTGTTCTCCCACAAGAACCACTCGGCTGATCCTTCTTCAATATGCCCTTCACCAACATGCAGTGTTTCCTTGATTGAATTAGCTCTCACACCAATATTTGCTTCTAGAGCCTTTGCATTGAGGGCTATCTGAAAACAGCGGTGGCGCTGAAGTTGCGTGAGAATGTGGAGTTGGTGGCATGTGAAACCCGCATGTGGAGCATTCGTTTGTGTGGGATGCTCTACCAGGTTCATTCCTAGATAATGCACTCAAAGGGCACTAAGCATAGAGTGTGAAAACTGAGTTTCCTTGAGAGCTGCTTGGAAGCCTGATGGTGTGTGAATTTAGTTTCCAAATGGAGTTGTTCTCCCACAAGAACCACTCGGCTGATCCTTCTTCAATATGCCCTTCACCAACATGCAGTGTTTCCTTGATTGAATTAGCTCTCACACCAATATTTGCTTCTAGAGCCTTTGCATTGAGGGCTATCTGAAAACGGCTGTGGCGCTGAAGTTGCGTGAGAATGTGGAGTTGGTGGCATGTGAAACCCGCATGTGGAGCATTCGTTTGTGTGGGATGCTCTACCAGGTTCATTCCTAGATAATGCACTCAAAGGGCATTAAGCATAGAGTGTGAAAACTGAGTTTCCTTGAGAGCTGCTTGGAAGCCTGATGGTGTGTGAAGTTAGTGAGCCAAATGGAGTTGTTCTCCCACAAGAATCACTCGGCTGATCCTTCTTCAATATGCCCTTCACCAACATGCAGTGTTTCCTTGATTGAATTAGCTCTCACACCAATATTTGCGTCTAGAGCCTTTGCATTGAGGGCTATCTGAAAACGGCTGTGGCGCTGAAGTTGCCTGAGAATGTGGAGTTGGTGTCATGTGAAACCCGCATGTGGAGCATTCGTTTGTGTGGGATGCTCTACCAGGTTCATTCCTAGATAATGCACTCAAAGGGCACTAAGCATAGAGTGTGAAAACTGAGTTTCCTTGAGAGCTGCTTGGAAGCCTGATGGTGTGTGAAGTTAGTGAGCCAAATAGAGTTGTTCTCCCACAAGAACCACTCGGCTGATCCTTCTTCAATATGCCCTTCACCAACATGCAGTGTTTCCTTGATTGAATTAGCTCTCACACCAATATTTGCGTCTAGAGCCTTTGCATTGAGGGCTATCTGAAAACGGCTGTGGCGCTGAAGTTGCGTGAGAATGTGGAGTTGGTGGCATGTGAAACCCGCATGTGGAGCATTCGTTTGTGTGGGATGCTCTACCAGGTTCATTCCTAGATAATGCACTCAAAGGGCATTAAGCATAGAGTGTGAAAACTGAGTTTCCTTGAGAGCTGCTTGGAAGCCTGATGGTGTGTGAAGTTAGTGAGCCAAATGGAGTTGTTCTCCCACAAGAATCACTCGGCTGATCCTTCTTCAATATGCCCTTCACCAACATGCAGTGTTTCCTTGATTGAATTAGCTCTCACACCAATATTTGCGTCTAGAGCCTTTGCATTGAGGGCTATCTGAAAACGGCTGTGGCGCTGAAGTTGCCTGAGAATGTGGAGTTGGTGTCATGTGAAACCCGCATGTGGAGCATTCGTTTGTGTGGGATGCTCTACCAGGTTCATTCCTAGATAATGCACTCAAAGGGCACTAAGCATAGAGTGTGAAAACTGAGTTTCCTTGAGAGCTGCTTGGAAGCCTGATGGTGTGTGAAGTTAGTGAGCCAAATAGAGTTGTTCTCCCACAAGAACCACTCGGCTGATCCTTCTTCAATATGCCCTTCACCAACATGCAGTGTTTCCTTGATTGAATTAGCTCTCACACCAATATTTGCGTCTAGAGCCTTTGCATTGAGGGCTATCTGAAAACGGCTGTGGCGCTGAAGTTGTCTGTGAATGTGGAGTTGGTGGCATGTGAAACCCGCATGTGGAGCATTCGTTTGTGTGGGATGCTCTACCAGGTTCATTCCTAGATAATGCACTCAAAGGGCACTAAGCATAGAGTGTGAAAACTGAGTTTCCTTGAGAGCTGCTTGGAAGCCTGATGGTGTATGAAGTTAGTGAGCCAAATGGAGTTGTTCTCCCACAAGAACCACTCGGCTGATCCTTCTTCAATATGCCCTTCACCAACATGCAGTGTTTCCTTGATTGAATTAGCTCTCACACCAATATTTGCGTCTAGAGCCTTTGCATTGAGGGCTATCTGAAAACGGCTGTGGCGCTGAAGTTGCCTGTGAGAATGTGGAGTTGGTGGCATGTGAAACCCGCATGTGGAGCATTCGTTTGTGTGGGATGCTCTACCAGGTTCATTCCTAGATAATGCACTCAAAGGGCACTAAGCATAGAGTGTGAAAACTGAGTTTCCTTGAGAGCTGCTTGGAAGCCTGATGGTGTGTGAAGTTAGTGAGCCAAATGGAGTTGTTCTCCCACAAGAACCACTCGGCTGATCCTTCTTCAATATGCCCTTCACCAACATGCAGTGTTTCCTTGATTGAATTAGCTCTCACACCAATATTTGCGTCTAGAGCCTTTGCATTGAGGGCTATCTGAAAACGGCTGTGGCGCTGAAGTTGCGTGAGAATGTGGAGTTGGTGGCATGTGAAACCCGCATGTGGAGCATTCGTTTGTGTGGGATGCTCTACCAGGTTCATTCCTAGATAATGCACTCAAAGGGCACTAAGCATAGAGTGTGAAAACTGAGTTTCCTTGAGAGCTGCTTGGAAGCCTGATGGTGTGTGAAGTTAGTGAGCCAAATAGAGTTGTTCTCCCACAAGAACCACTCGGCTGATCCTTCTTCAATATGCCCTTCACCAACATGCAGTGTTTCCTTGATTGAATTAGCTCTCACACCAATATTTGCGTCTAGAGCCTTTGCATTGAGGGCTATCTGAAAACGGCTGTGGCGCTGAAGTTGCGTGAGAATGTGGAGTTGGTGGCATGTGAAACCCGCATGTGGAGCATTCGTTTGTGTGGGATGCTCTACCAGGTTCATTCCTAGATAATGCACTCAAAGGGCACTAAGCATAGAGTGTGAAAACTGAGTTTCCTTGAGAGCTGCTTGGAAGCCTGATGGTGTGTGAAGTTAGTGAGCCAAATGGAGTTGTTCTCCCACAAGAACCACTCAGCTGATCCTTCTTCAATATGCCCTTCACCAACATGCAGTGTTTCCTTGATTGAATTAGCTCTCACACCAATATTTGCGTCTAGAGCCTTTGCATTGAGGGCTATCTGAAAACAGCTGTGGCGCTGAAGTTGCCTGAGAATGTGGAGTTGGTGGCATGTGAAACCCGCATGTGGAGCATTCGTTTGTGTGGGATGCTCTACCAGGTTCATTCCTAGATAATGCACTCAAAGGGCACTAAGCATAGAGTGTGAAAACTGAGTTTCCTTGAGAGCTGCTTGGAAGCCTGATGGTGTGTGAAGTTAGTGAGCCAAATGAAGTTGTTCTCCCACAAGAACCACTCGGCTGATCCTTCTTCAATATGCCCTTCACCAACATGCAGTGTTTCCTTGATTGAATTAGCTCTCACACCAATATTTGCTTCTAGAGCCTTTGCATTGAGGGCTATCTGAAAACAGCGGTGGCGCTGAAGTTGCGTGAGAATGTGGAGTTGGTGGCATGTGAAACCCGCATGTGGAGCATTCGTTTGTGTGGGATGCTCTACCAGGTTCATTCCTAGATAATGCACTCAAAGGGCACTAAGCATAGAGTGTGAAAACTGAGTTTCCTTGAGAGCTGCTTGGAAGCCTGATGGTGTGTGAATTTAGTTTCCAAATGGAGTTGTTCTCCCACAAGAACCACTCGGCTGATCCTTCTTCAATATGCCCTTCACCAACATGCAGTGTTTCCTTGATTGAATTAGCTCTCACACCAATATTTGCTTCTAGAGCCTTTGCATTGAGGGCTATCTGAAAACGGCTGTGGCGCTGAAGTTGCGTGAGAATGTGGAGTTGGTGGCATGTGAAACCCGCATGTGGAGCATTCGTTTGTGTGGGATGCTCTACCAGGTTCATTCCTAGATAATGCACTCAAAGGGCATTAAGCATAGAGTGTGAAAACTGAGTTTCCTTGAGAGCTGCTTGGAAGCCTGATGGTGTGTGAAGTTAGTGAGCCAAATGGAGTTGTTCTCCCACAAGAATCACTCGGCTGATCCTTCTTCAATATGCCCTTCACCAACATGCAGTGTTTCCTTGATTGAATTAGCTCTCACACCAATATTTGCGTCTAGAGCCTTTGCATTGAGGGCTATCTGAAAACGGCTGTGGCGCTGAAGTTGCCTGAGAATGTGGAGTTGGTGTCATGTGAAACCCGCATGTGGAGCATTCGTTTGTGTGGGATGCTCTACCAGGTTCATTCCTAGATAATGCACTCAAAGGGCACTAAGCATAGAGTGTGAAAACTGAGTTTCCTTGAGAGCTGCTTGGAAGCCTGATGGTGTGTGAAGTTAGTGAGCCAAATAGAGTTGTTCTCCCACAAGAACCACTCGGCTGATCCTTCTTCAATATGCCCTTCACCAACATGCAGTGTTTCCTTGATTGAATTAGCTCTCACACCAATATTTGCGTCTAGAGCCTTTGCATTGAGGGCTATCTGAAAACGGCTGTGGCGCTGAAGTTGCGTGAGAATGTGGAGTTGGTGGCATGTGAAACCCGCATGTGGAGCATTCGTTTGTGTGGGATGCTCTACCAGGTTCATTCCTAGATAATGCACTCAAAGGGCATTAAGCATAGAGTGTGAAAACTGAGTTTCCTTGAGAGCTGCTTGGAAGCCTGATGGTGTGTGAAGTTAGTGAGCCAAATGGAGTTGTTCTCCCACAAGAATCACTCGGCTGATCCTTCTTCAATATGCCCTTCACCAACATGCAGTGTTTCCTTGATTGAATTAGCTCTCACACCAATATTTGCGTCTAGAGCCTTTGCATTGAGGGCTATCTGAAAACGGCTGTGGCGCTGAAGTTGCCTGAGAATGTGGAGTTGGTGTCATGTGAAACCCGCATGTGGAGCATTCGTTTGTGTGGGATGCTCTACCAGGTTCATTCCTAGATAATGCACTCAAAGGGCACTAAGCATAGAGTGTGAAAACTGAGTTTCCTTGAGAGCTGCTTGGAAGCCTGATGGTGTGTGAAGTTAGTGAGCCAAATAGAGTTGTTCTCCCACAAGAACCACTCGGCTGATCCTTCTTCAATATGCCCTTCACCAACATGCAGTGTTTCCTTGATTGAATTAGCTCTCACACCAATATTTGCGTCTAGAGCCTTTGCATTGAGGGCTATCTGAAAACGGCTGTGGCGCTGAAGTTGTCTGTGAATGTGGAGTTGGTGGCATGTGAAACCCGCATGTGGAGCATTCGTTTGTGTGGGATGCTCTACCAGGTTCATTCCTAGATAATGCACTCAAAGGGCACTAAGCATAGAGTGTGAAAACTGAGTTTCCTTGAGAGCTGCTTGGAAGCCTGATGGTGTATGAAGTTAGTGAGCCAAATGGAGTTGTTCTCCCACAAGAACCACTCGGCTGATCCTTCTTCAATATGCCCTTCACCAACATGCAGTGTTTCCTTGATTGAATTAGCTCTCACACCAATATTTGCGTCTAGAGCCTTTGCATTGAGGGCTATCTGAAAACGGCTGTGGCGCTGAAGTTGCCTGTGAGAATGTGGAGTTGGTGGCATGTGAAACCCGCATGTGGAGCATTCGTTTGTGTGGGATGCTCTACCAGGTTCATTCCTAGATAATGCACTCAAAGGGCACTAAGCATAGAGTGTGAAAACTGAGTTTCCTTGAGAGCTGCTTGGAAGCCTGATGGTGTGTGAAGTTAGTGAGCCAAATGGAGTTGTTCTCCCACAAGAACCACTCGGCTGATCCTTCTTCAATATGCCCTTCACCAACATGCAGTGTTTCCTTGATTGAATTAGCTCTCACACCAATATTTGCGTCTAGAGCCTTTGCATTGAGGGCTATCTGAAAACGGCTGTGGCGCTGAAGTTGCGTGAGAATGTGGAGTTGGTGGCATGTGAAACCCGCATGTGGAGCATTCGTTTGTGTGGGATGCTCTACCAGGTTCATTCCTAGATAATGCACTCAAAGGGCACTAAGCATAGAGTGTGAAAACTGAGTTTCCTTGAGAGCTGCTTGGAAGCCTGATGGTGTGTGAAGTTAGTGAGCCAAATAGAGTTGTTCTCCCACAAGAACCACTCGGCTGATCCTTCTTCAATATGCCCTTCACCAACATGCAGTGTTTCCTTGATTGAATTAGCTCTCACACCAATATTTGCGTCTAGAGCCTTTGCATTGAGGGCTATCTGAAAATGGCTGTGGCGCTGAAGTTGCCTGTCAATGTGGAGTTGGTGGCATGTGAAATCCGCATGTGGGGCATTCGTTTGTGTGGGATGCTCTACCAGGTTCATTCCTAGATAATGCACTCAAAGGGCACTAAGCATAGAGTGTGAAAACTGAGATTCCTTGAGAGCTGCTTGGAAGCCTGATGGTGTGTGAAGTTCGTGAGCCAAATGGAGTTGTTCTCCCACAAGAACCACTCGGCTGATCCTTCTTCAATATGCCCTTCACCAACATGCAGTGTTTCCTTGATTGAATTAGCTCTCACACCAATATTTGTGTCTACAGCCTTTGCATTGAGGGCTATCTGAAAACGGCTGTGGCGCTGAAGTTGCGTGAGAATGTGGAGTTGGTGGCATGTGAAACCCGCATGTGGAGCATTCGTTTGTGTGGGATGCTCTACCAGGTTCATTCCTAGATAATGCACTCAAAGGGCACTAAGCATAGAGTGTGAAAACTGAGTTTCCTTGAGAGCTGCTTGGAAGCCTGATGGTGTGTGAAGTTAGTGAGCCAAATGGAGTTGTTCTCCCACAAGAACCACTCGGCTGATCCTTCTTCAATATGCCCTTCACCAACATGCAGTGTTTCCTTGATTGAATTAGCTCTCACACCAATATTTGCGTCTAGAGCCTTTGCATTGAGGGCTATCTGAAAACGGCTGTGGCGCTGAAGTTGCCTGTGAATGTGGAGTTGGTGGCATGTGAAACCCGCATGTGGAGCATTCGTTTGTGTGGGATGCTCTACCAGGTTCATTCCTAGATAATGCACTCAAAGGGCACTAAGGATAGAGTGTGAAAACTGAGTTTCCTTGAGAGCTGCTTGGAAGCCTGATGGTGTGTGAAGTTAGTGAGCCAAATGGAGTTGTTCTCCCACAAGAACCACTCGGCTGATCCTTCTTCAATATGCCCTTCACCAACATGCAGTGTTTCCTTGATTGAATTAGCTCTCACACCAATATTTGCATCTAGAGCCTTTGCATTGAGGGCTATCTGAAAACAGCTGTGGCGCTGAAGTTGCCTGTGAATGTGGAGTTGGTGGCATGTGAAACCCGCATGTGGAGCATTCGTTTGTGTGGGATGCTCTACCAGGTTCATTCCAAGATAATGCACTCAAAGGGCACTAAGCATAGAGTGTGTAAACTGAGTTTCCTTGAGAGCTGCTTGGAAGCCTGATGGTGTGTGAAGTTAGTGAGCCAAATGAAGTTGTTCTCCCACAAGAACCACTCGGCTGATCCTTCTTCAATATGCCCTTCACCAACATGCAGTGTTTCCTTGATTGAATTAGCTCTCACACCAATATTTGCGTCTAGAGCCTTTGCATTGAGGGCTATCTGAAAACGGCTGTGGCGCTGAAGTTGCCTGTGAATGTGGAGTTGGTGGCATGTGAAACCCGCATGTGGAGCATTCGTTTGTGTGGGATGCTCTACCAGGTTCATTCCTAGATAATGCACTCAAAGGGCACTAAGCATAGAGTGTGAAAACTGAGATTCCTTGAGAGCTGCTTGGAAGCCTGATGGTGTGTTAAATTTGTGAGCCAAATGGAGTTGTTCTCCCACAAGAACCACTCGGCTGATCCTTCTTCAATATGCCCTTCACCAACATGCAGTGTTTCCTTGATTGAATTAGCTCTCACACCAATATTTGCGTCTAGAGCCTTTGCATTGAGGGCTATCTGAAAACGGCTGTGGCGCTGAAGTTGCGTGAGAATGTGGAGTTGGTGGCATGTGAAACCCGCATGTGGAGCATTCGTTTGTGTGGGATGCTCTACCAGGTTCATTCCTAGATAATGCACTCAAAGGGCACTAAGCATAGAGTGTGAAAACTGAGTTTCCTTGAGAGCTGCTTGGAAGCCTGATGGTGTGTGAAGTTAGTGAGCCAAATAGAGTTGTTCTCCCACAAGAACCACTCGGCTGATCCTTCTTCAATATGCCCTTCACCAACATGCAGTGTTTCCTTGATTGAATTAGCTCTCACACCAATATTTGCGTCTAGAGCCTTTGCATTGAGGGCTATCTGAAAACGGCTGTGGCGCTGAAGTTGCGTGAGAATGTGGAGTTGGTGGCATGTGAAACCCGCATGTGGAGCATTCGTTTGTGTGGGATGCTCTACCAGGTTCATTCCTAGATAATGCACTCAAAGGGCATTAAGCATAGAGTGTGAAAACTGAGTTTCCTTGAGAGCTGCTTGGAAGCCTGATGGTGTGTGAAGTTAGTGAGCCAAATGGAGTTGTTCTCCCACAAGAATCACTCGGCTGATCCTTCTTCAATATGCCCTTCACCAACATGCAGTGTTTCCTTGATTGAATTAGCTCTCACACCAATATTTGCGTCTAGAGCCTTTGCATTGAGGGCTATCTGAAAACGGCTGTGGCGCTGAAGTTGCCTGAGAATGTGGAGTTGGTGTCATGTGAAACCCGCATGTGGAGCATTCGTTTGTGTGGGATGCTCTACCAGGTTCATTCCTAGATAATGCACTCAAAGGGCACTAAGCATAGAGTGTGAAAACTGAGTTTCCTTGAGAGCTGCTTGGAAGCCTGATGGTGTGTGAAGTTAGTGAGCCAAATAGAGTTGTTCTCCCACAAGAACCACTCGGCTGATCCTTCTTCAATATGCCCTTCACCAACATGCAGTGTTTCCTTGATTGAATTAGCTCTCACACCAATATTTGCGTCTAGAGCCTTTGCATTGAGGGCTATCTGAAAACGGCTGTGGCGCTGAAGTTGTCTGTGAATGTGGAGTTGGTGGCATGTGAAACCCGCATGTGGAGCATTCGTTTGTGTGGGATGCTCTACCAGGTTCATTCCTAGATAATGCACTCAAAGGGCACTAAGCATAGAGTGTGAAAACTGAGTTTCCTTGAGAGCTGCTTGGAAGCCTGATGGTGTATGAAGTTAGTGAGCCAAATGGAGTTGTTCTCCCACAAGAACCACTCGGCTGATCCTTCTTCAATATGCCCTTCACCAACATGCAGTGTTTCCTTGATTGAATTAGCTCTCACACCAATATTTGCGTCTAGAGCCTTTGCATTGAGGGCTATCTGAAAACGGCTGTGGCGCTGAAGTTGCCTGTGAGAATGTGGAGTTGGTGGCATGTGAAACCCGCATGTGGAGCATTCGTTTGTGTGGGATGCTCTACCAGGTTCATTCCTAGATAATGCACTCAAAGGGCACTAAGCATAGAGTGTGAAAACTGAGTTTCCTTGAGAGCTGCTTGGAAGCCTGATGGTGTGTGAAGTTAGTGAGCCAAATGGAGTTGTTCTCCCACAAGAACCACTCGGCTGATCCTTCTTCAATATGCCCTTCACCAACATGCAGTGTTTCCTTGATTGAATTAGCTCTCACACCAATATTTGCGTCTAGAGCCTTTGCATTGAGGGCTATCTGAAAACGGCTGTGGCGCTGAAGTTGCGTGAGAATGTGGAGTTGGTGGCATGTGAAACCCGCATGTGGAGCATTCGTTTGTGTGGGATGCTCTACCAGGTTCATTCCTAGATAATGCACTCAAAGGGCACTAAGCATAGAGTGTGAAAACTGAGTTTCCTTGAGAGCTGCTTGGAAGCCTGATGGTGTGTGAAGTTAGTGAGCCAAATAGAGTTGTTCTCCCACAAGAACCACTCGGCTGATCCTTCTTCAATATGCCCTTCACCAACATGCAGTGTTTCCTTGATTGAATTAGCTCTCACACCAATATTTGCGTCTAGAGCCTTTGCATTGAGGGCTATCTGAAAATGGCTGTGGCGCTGAAGTTGCCTGTCAATGTGGAGTTGGTGGCATGTGAAATCCGCATGTGGGGCATTCGTTTGTGTGGGATGCTCTACCAGGTTCATTCCTAGATAATGCACTCAAAGGGCACTAAGCATAGAGTGTGAAAACTGAGATTCCTTGAGAGCTGCTTGGAAGCCTGATGGTGTGTGAAGTTCGTGAGCCAAATGGAGTTGTTCTCCCACAAGAACCACTCGGCTGATCCTTCTTCAATATGCCCTTCACCAACATGCAGTGTTTCCTTGATTGAATTAGCTCTCACACCAATATTTGTGTCTACAGCCTTTGCATTGAGGGCTATCTGAAAACGGCTGTGGCGCTGAAGTTGCGTGAGAATGTGGAGTTGGTGGCATGTGAAACCCGCATGTGGAGCATTCGTTTGTGTGGGATGCTCTACCAGGTTCATTCCTAGATAATGCACTCAAAGGGCACTAAGCATAGAGTGTGAAAACTGAGTTTCCTTGAGAGCTGCTTGGAAGCCTGATGGTGTGTGAAGTTAGTGAGCCAAATGGAGTTGTTCTCCCACAAGAACCACTCGGCTGATCCTTCTTCAATATGCCCTTCACCAACATGCAGTGTTTCCTTGATTGAATTAGCTCTCACACCAATATTTGCGTCTAGAGCCTTTGCATTGAGGGCTATCTGAAAACGGCTGTGGCGCTGAAGTTGCCTGTGAATGTGGAGTTGGTGGCATGTGAAACCCGCATGTGGAGCATTCGTTTGTGTGGGATGCTCTACCAGGTTCATTCCTAGATAATGCACTCAAAGGGCACTAAGGATAGAGTGTGAAAACTGAGTTTCCTTGAGAGCTGCTTGGAAGCCTGATGGTGTGTGAAGTTAGTGAGCCAAATGGAGTTGTTCTCCCACAAGAACCACTCGGCTGATCCTTCTTCAATATGCCCTTCACCAACATGCAGTGTTTCCTTGATTGAATTAGCTCTCACACCAATATTTGCATCTAGAGCCTTTGCATTGAGGGCTATCTGAAAACAGCTGTGGCGCTGAAGTTGCCTGTGAATGTGGAGTTGGTGGCATGTGAAACCCGCATGTGGAGCATTCGTTTGTGTGGGATGCTCTACCAGGTTCATTCCAAGATAATGCACTCAAAGGGCACTAAGCATAGAGTGTGTAAACTGAGTTTCCTTGAGAGCTGCTTGGAAGCCTGATGGTGTGTGAAGTTAGTGAGCCAAATGGAGTTGTTCTCCCACAAGAACCACTCGGCTGATCCTTCTTCAATATGCCCTTCACCAACATGCAGTGTTTCCTTGATTGAATTAGCTCTCACACCAATATTTGCGTCTAGAGCCTTTGCATTGAGGGCTATCTGAAAACGGCTGTGGCGCTGAAGTTGCCTGTGAATGTGGAGTTGGTGGCATGTGAAACCCGCATGTGGAGCATTCGTTTGTGTGGGATGCTCTACCAGGTTCATTCCTAGATAATGCACTCAAAGGGCACTAAGCATAGAGTGTGAAAACTGAGATTCCTTGAGAGCTGCTTGGAAGCCTGATGGTGTGTTAAATTTGTGAGCCAAATGGAGTTGTTCTCCCACAAGAACCACTCGGCTGATCCTTCTTCAATATGCCCTTCACCAACATGCAGTGTTTCCTTGATTGAATTAGCTCTCACACCAATATTTGCGTCTAGAGCCTTTGCATTGAGGGCTATCTGAAAACGGCTGTGGCGCTGAAGTTGCGTGAGAATGTGGAGTTGGTGGCATGTGAAACCCGCATGTGGAGCATTCGTTTGTGTGGGATGCTCTACCAGGTTCATTCCTAGATAATGCACTCAAAGGGCACTAAGCATAGAGTGTGAAAACTGAGTTTCCTTGAGAGCTGCTTGGAAGCCTGATGGTGTGTGAAGTTAGTGAGCCAAATGGAGTTGTTCTCCCACAAGAACCACTCGGCTGATCCTTCTTCAATATGCCCTTCACCAACATGCAGTGTTTCCTTGATTGAATTAGCTCTCACACCAATATTTGCGTCTAGAGCTTTTGCATTGAGGGCTATCTGAAAACGGCTGTGGCGCTGAAATTGCATGAGAATGTGGAGTTGGTGGCATGTGAAACCCGCATGTGGAGCATTCGTTTGTGTGGGATGCTCTACCAGGTTCATTCCTAGATAATGCACTCAAAGGGCACTAAGCATAGAGTGTGAAAACTGAGATTCCTTGAGAGCTGCTTGGAAGCCTGATGGTGTGTGAAGTTCGTGAGCCAAATGGAGTTGTTCTCCCACAAGAACCACTCGGCTGATCCTTCTTCAATATGCCCTTCACCAACATGCAGTGTTTCCTTGATTGAATTAGCTCTCACACCAATATTTGCGTCTAGACCCTTTGCATTGAGGGCTATCTGAAAACGGCTGTGGCGCTGAACTTGCGTGAGAATGTGGAGTTGGTGGCATGTGAAACCCGCATGTGGAGCATTCGTTTGTGTGGGATGCTCTACCAGGTTCATTCCTAGATAATGCACTCAAAGGGCACTAAGCATAGAGTGTGAAAACTGAGTTTCCTTGAGAGCTGCTTGGAAGCCTGATGGTGTGTGAAGTTAGTGAGCCAAATAGAGTTGTTCTCCCACAAGAACCACTCGGCTGATCCTTCTTCAATTTGCCCTTCACCAACATGCAGTGTTTCCTTGATTGAATTAGCTCTCACACCAATATTTGCGTCTAGAGCCTTTGCATTGAGGGCTATCTGAAAACGGCTGTGGCGCTGAAGTTGCCTGTGAATGTGGAGTTGGTGGCATGTGAAACCCGCATGTGGAGCATTCGTTTGTGTGGGATGCTCTACCAGGTTCATTCCTAGATAATGCACTCAAAGGGCACTAAGCATAGAGTGTGAAAACTGAGTTTCCTTGAGAGCTGCTTGGAAGCCTGATGGTGTGTGAAGTTAGTGATCCAAATGGAGTTGTTCTCCCACAAGAACCACTCGGCTGATCCTTCTTCAATATGCCCTTCACCAACATGCAGTGTTTCCTTGATTGAATTAGCTCTCACACCAATATTTGCGTCTGGAGCCTTTGCATTGAGGGCTATCTGAAAACGGCTGTGGCGCTGAAGTTGCCTGTGAATGTGGAGTTGGTGGCATGTGAAACCCGCATGTGGAGCATTCGTTTGTGTGGAATGCTCTACCAGGTTCATTCCTAGATAATGCACTCAAAGGGCACTAAGCATAGAGTGTGAAAACTGAGTTTCCTTGAGAGCTGCTTGGAAGCCTGATGGTGTGTGAAGTTAGTGAGCCAAATGGAGTTGTTCTCCCACAAGAACCACTCGGCTGATCCTTCTTCAATATGCCCTTCACCAACATGCAGTGTTTCCTTGATTGAATTAGCTCTCACACCAATATTTGCGTCTAGAGCTTTTGCATTGAGGGCTATCTGAAAACGGCTGTGGCGCTGAAATTGCATGAGAATGTGGAGTTGGTGGCATGTGAAACCCGCATGTGGAGCATTCGTTTGTGTGGGATGCTCTACCAGGTTCATTCCTAGATAATGCACTCAAAGGGCACTAAGCATAGAGTGTGAAAACTGAGATTCCTTGAGAGCTGCTTGGAAGCCTGATGGTGTGTGAAGTTCGTGAGCCAAATGGAGTTGTTCTCCCACAAGAACCACTCGGCTGATCCTTCTTCAATATGCCCTTCACCAACATGCAGTGTTTCCTTGATTGAATTAGCTCTCACACCAATATTTGCGTCTAGACCCTTTGCATTGAGGGCTATCTGAAAACGGCTGTGGCGCTGAAGTTGCGTGAGAATGTGGAGTTGGTGGCATGTGAAACCCGCATGTGGAGCATTCGTTTGTGTGGGATGCTCTACCAGGTTCATTCCTAGATAATGCACTCAAAGGGCACTAAGCATAGAGTGTGAAAACTGAGTTTCCTTGAGAGCTGCTTGGAAGCCTGATGGTGTGTGAAGTTAGTGAGCCAAATAGAGTTGTTCTCCCACAAGAACCACTCGGCTGATCCTTCTTCAATTTGCCCTTCACCAACATGCAGTGTTTCCTTGATTGAATTAGCTCTCACACCAATATTTGCGTCTAGAGTCTTTGCATTGAGGGCTATCTGAAAACGGCTGTGGCGCTGAAGTTGCCTGTCAATGTGGAGTTGGTGGCATGTGAAATCCGCATGTGGGGCATTCGTTTGTGTGGGATGCTCTACCAGGTTCATTCCTAGATAATGCACTCAAAGGGCACTAAGCATAGAGTGTGAAAACTGAGTTTCCTTGAGAGCTGCTTGGAAGCCTGATGGTGTGTGAAGTTAGTGATCCAAATGGAGTTGTTCTCCCACAAGAACCACTCGGCTGATCCTTCTTCAATATGCCCTTCACCAACATGCAGTGTTTCCTTGATTGAATTAGCTCTCACACCAATATTTGCGTCTGGAGCCTTTGCATTGAGGGCTATCTGAAAACGGCTGTGGCGCTGAAGTTGCCTGTGAATGTGGAGTTGGTGGCATGTGAAACCCGCATGTGGAGCATTCGTTTGTGTGGGATGCTCTACCAGGTTCATTCCTAGATAATGCACTCAAAGGGCACTAAGCATAGAGTGTGAAAACTGAGTTTCCTTGAGAGCTGCTTGGAAGCCTGATGGTGTGTGAAGTTAGGAGCCAAATGGAGTTGTTCTCCCACAAGAACCACTCGGCTGATCCTTCTTCAATATGCCCTTCACCAACATGCAGTGTTTCCTTGATTGAATTAGCTCTCACACCAATATTTGCGTCTAGAGCCTTTGCATTGAGGGCTATCTGAAAACGGCTGTGGCGCTGAAATTGCATGAGAATGTGGAGTTGGTGGCATGTGAAACCCGCATGTGGAGCATTCGTTTGTGTGGGATGCTCTACCAGGTTCATTCCTAGATAATGCACTCAAAGGGCACTAAGCATAGAGTGTGAAAACTGAGTTTCCTTGAGAGCTGCTTGGAAGCGTGATGGTGTGTGAAGTTAGTGAGCCAAATGGAGTTGTTCTCCCACAAGAACCACTCGGCTGATCCTTCTTCAATATGCCCTTCACCAACATGCAGTGTTTCCTTGATTGAATTAGCTCTCACACCAATATTTGCGTCTAGAGCCTTTGCATTGAGGGCTATCTGAAAACGGCTGTGGCGCTGAAGTTGCGTGAGAATGTGGAGTTGGTGGCATGTGAAACCCGCATGTGGAGCATTCGTTTGTGTGGGATGCTCTACCAGGTTCATTCCTAGATAATGCACTCAAAGGGCACTAAGGATAGAGTGTGAAAACTGAGATTCCTTGAGAGCTGCTTGGAAGCCTGATGGTGTGTGAAGTTCGTGAGCCAAATGGAGTTGTTCTCCCACAAGAACCACTCGGCTGATCCTTCTTCAATATGCCCTTCACCAACATGCAGTGTTTCCTTGATTGAATTAGCTCTCACACCAATATTTGCGTCTAGAGCCTTTGCATTGAGGGCTATCTGAAAACGGCTGTGGCGCTGAAGTTGCGTGAGAATGTGGAGTTGGTGGCATGTGAAACCCGCATGTGGAGCATTCGTTTGTGTGGGATGCTCTACCAGGTTCATTCCTAGATAATGCACTCAAAGGGCACTAAGCATAGAGTGTGAAAACTGAGTTTCCTTGAGAGCTGCTTGGAAGCCTGATGGTGTGTGAAGTTAGTGAGCCAAATGGAGTTGTTCTCCCACAAGAACCACTCGGCTGATCCTTCTTCAATATGCCCTTCACCAACATGCAGTGTTTCCTTGATTGAATTAGCTCTCACACCAATATTTGCGTCTAGACCCTTTGCATTGAGGGCTATCTGAAAACGGCTGTGGCTCTGAAGTTGCGTGAGAATGTGGAGTTGGTGGCATGTGAAACCCGCATGTGGAGCATTCGTTTGTGTGGGATGCTCTACCAGGTTCATTCCTAGATAATGCACTCAAAGGGCACTAAGCATAGAGTGTGAAAACTGAGTTTCCTTGAGAGCTGCTTGGAAGCCTGATGGTGTGTGAAGTTAGTGAGCCAAATAGAGTTGTTCTCCCACAAGAACCACTCGGCTGATCCTTCTTCAATATGCCCTTCACCAACATGCAGTGTTTCCTTGATTGAATTAGCTCTCACACCAATATTTGCGTCTAGAGCCTTTGCATTGAGGGCTATCTGAAAACGGCTGTGGCGCTGAAGTTGCCTGTCAATGTGGAGTTGGTGGCATGTGAAATCCGCATGTGGGGCATTCGTTTGTGTGGGATGCTCTACCAGGTTCATTCCTAGATAATGCACTCAAAGGGCACTAAGCATAGAGTGTGAAAACTGAGTTTCCTTGAGAGCTGCTTGGAAGCCTGATGGTGTGTGAAGTTAGTGAGCCAAATAGAGTTGTTCTCCCACAAGAACCACTCGGCTGATCCTTCTTCAATATGCCCTTCACCAACATGCAGTGTTTCCTTGATTGAATTAGCTCTCACACCAATATTTGCGTCTAGAGCCTTTGCATTGAGGGCTATCTGAAAACGGCTGTGGCGCTGAAGTTGCGTGAGAATGTGGAGTTGGTGGCATGTGAAACCCGCATGTGGAGCATTCGTTTGTGTGGGATGCTCTACCAGGTTCATTCCTAGATAATGCACTCAAAGGGCAATAAGCATAGAGTGTGAAAACTGAGTTTCCTTGAGAGCTGCTTGGAAGCCTGATGGTGTGTGAAGTTAGTGAGCCAAATGGAGTTGTTCTCCCACAAGAACCACTCGGCTGATCCTTCTTCAATATGCCCTTCACCAACATGCAGTGTTTCCTTGATTGAATTAGCTCTCACACCAATATTTGCGTCTAGAGCTTTTGCATTGAGGGCTATCTGAAAACGGCTGTGGCGCTGAAATTGCATGAGAATGTGGAGTTGGTGGCATGTGAAACCCGCATGTGGAGCATTCGTTTGTGTGGGATGCTCTACCAGGTTCATTCCTAGATAATGCACTCAAAGGGCACTAAGCATAGAGTGTGAAAACTGAGTTTCCTTGAGAGCTGCTTGGAAGCCTGATGGTGTGTGAAGTTAGTGAGCCAAATGGAGTTGTTCTCCCACAAGAACCACTCGGCTGATCCTTCTTCAATATGCCCTTCACCAACATGCAGTGTTTCCTTGATTGAATTAGCTCTCACACCAATATTTGCGTCTAGACCCTTTGCATTGAGGGCTATCTGAAAACGGCTGTGGCGCTGAAGTTGTGTGAGAATGTGGAGTTGGTGGCATGTGAAACCCGCATGTGGAGCATTCGTTTGTGTGGGATGCTCTACCAGGTTCATTCCTAGATAATGCACTCAAAGGGCACTAAGCATAGAGTGTGAAAACTGAGTTTCCTTGAGAGCTGCTTGGAAGCCTGATGGTGTGTGAAGTTAGTGAGCCAAATGGAGTTGTTCTCCCAGAAGAACCACTCGGCTGACTCTTCTTCAATATGCCCTTCACCAACATGCAGTGTTTCCTTGATTGAATTAGCTCTCACACCAATATTTGCGTCTAGAGCCTTTGCATTGAGGGCTATCTGAAAACGGCTGTGGCGCTGAAGTTGCCTGTGAATGTGGAGTTGGTGGCATGTGAAACCCGCATGTGGAGCATTCGTTTGTGTGGGATGCTCTACCAGGTTCATTCCTAGATAATGCACTCAAAGGGCACTAAGCATAGAGTGTGAAAACTGAGATTCCTTGAGAGCTGCTTGGAAGCCTGATGGTGTGTGAAGTTCGTGAGCCAAATGGAGTTGTTCTCCCACAAGAACCACTCGGCTGATCCTTCTTCAATATGCCCTTCACCAACATGCAGTGTTTCCTTGATTGAATTAGCTCTCACACCAATATTTGCGTCTAGAGCCTTTGCATTGAGGGCTATCTGAAAACGGCTGTGGCGCTGAAGTTGCGTGAGAATGTGGAGTTGGTGGCATGTGAAACCCGCATGTGGAGCATTCGTTTGTGTGGGATGCTCTACCAGGTTCATTCCTAGATAATGCACTCAAAGGGCACTAAGCATAGAGTGTGAAAACTGAGTTTCCTTGAGAGCTGCTTGGAAGCCTGATGGTGTGTGATGTTAGTGAGCCAAATGGAGTTGTTCTCCCACAAGAACCACTCGGCTGATCCTTCTTCAATATGCCCTTCACCAACATGCAGTGTTTCCTTGATTGAATTAGCTCTCACACCAATATTTGTGTCTACAGCCTTTGCATTGAGGGCTATCTGAAAACGGCTGTGGCGCTGAAGTTGCCTGTGAATGTGGAGTTGGTGGCATGTGAAACCCGCATGTGGAGCATTCGTTTGTGTGGGATGCTCTACCAGGTTCATTCCTAGATAATGCACTCAAAGGGCACTAAGCATAGAGTGTGAAAACTGAGTTTCCTTGAGAGCTGCTTGGAAGCCTGATGGTGTGTTTAGTTAGTGAGCCAAATGGAGTTGTTCTCCCACAAGAAGCACTCGGCTGATCCTTCTTCAATATGCCCTTCACCAACATGCAGTGTTTCCTTGATTGAATTAGCTCTCACACCAATATTTGCGTCTAGAGCCTTTGCATTGAGGGCTATCTGAAAACGGCTGTGGTGCTAAAGTTGCGTGAGAATGTGGAGTTGGTGGCATGTGAAACCCGCATGTGGAGCATTCGTTTGTGTGGGATGCTCTACCAGGTTCATTCCTAGATAATGCACTCAAAGGGCACTAAGCATAGAGTGTGAAAACTGAGTTTCCTTGAGAGCTGCTTGGAAGCCTGATGGTGTGTGAAGTTAGTGAGCCAAATGGAGTTGTTCTCCCACAAGAACCACTCGGCTGATCCTTCTTCAATATGCCCTTCACCAACATGCAGTGTTTCCTTGATTGAATTAGCTCTCACACCAATATTTGCGTCTAGAGCCTTTGCATTGAGGGCTATCTGAAAACGGCTGTGGCGCTGAAGTTGCGTGAGAATGTGGAGTTGGTGGCATGTGAAACCCGCATGTGGAGCATTCGTTTGTGTGGGATGCTCTACCAGGTTCATTCCTAGATAATGCACTCAAAGGGCACTAAGCATAGAGTGTGAAAACTGAGTTTCCTTGAGAGCTGCTTGGAAGCCTGATGGTGTGTGAAGTTAGTGAGCCAAATGGAGTTGTTCTCCCAGAAGAACCACTCGGCTGACTCTTCTTCAATATGCCCTTCACCAACATGCAGTGTTTCCTTGATTGAATTAGCTCTCACACCAATATTTGCGTCTAGAGCCTTTGCATTGAGGGCTATCTGAAAACGGCTGTGGCGCTGAAGTTGCCTGTGAATGTGGAGTTGGTGGCATGTGAAACCCGCATGTGGAGCATTCGTTTGTGTGGGATGCTCTACCAGGTTCATTCCTAGATAATGCACTCAAAGGGCACTAAGCATAGAGTGTGAAAACTGAGATTCCTTGAGAGCTGCTTGGAAGCCTGATGGTGTGTGAAGTTCGTGAGCCAAATGGAGTTGTTCTCCCACAAGAACCACTCGGCTGATCCTTCTTCAATATGCCCTTCACCAACATGCAGTGTTTCCTTGATTGAATTAGCTCTCACACCAATATTTGCGTCTAGAGCCTTTGCATTGAGGGCTATCTGAAAACAGCTGTGGCGCTGAAGTTGCCTGTGAATGTGGAGTTGGTGGCATGTGAAACCCGCATGTGGAGCATTCGTTTGTGTGGGATGCTCTACCAGGTTCATTCCAAGATAATGCACTCAAAGGGCACTAAGCATAGAGTGTGAAAACTGAGTTTCCTTGAGAGCTGCTTGGAAGCCTGATAGTGTGTGAAGTTAGTGAGCCAAATGGAGTTGTTCTCCCACAAGAACCACTCGGCTGATCCTTCTTCAATATGCCCTTCACCAACATGCAGTGTTTCCTTGATTGAATTAGCTCTCACACCAATATTTGCGTCTAGAGCCTTTGCATTGAGGGCTATCTGAAAACGGCTGTGGCGCTGAAGTTGCGTGAGAATGTGGAGTTGGTGGCATGTGAAACCCGCATGTGGAGCATTCGTTTGTGTGGGATGCTCTACCAGGTTCATTCCTAGATAATGCACTCAAAGGGCACTAAGCATAGAGTGTGAAAACTGAGTTTCCTTGAGAGCTGCTTGGAAGCCTGATGGTGTGTGAAGTTAGTGAGCCAAATAGAGTTGTTCTCCCACAAGAACCACTCGGCTGATCCTGCTTCAATATGCCCTTCACCAACATGCAGTGTTTCCTTGATTGAATTAGCTCTCACACCAATATTTGCGTCTAGAGCTTTTGCATTGAGGGCTATCTGAAAATGGCTGTGGCGCTGAAATTGCATGAGAATGTGGAGTTGGTGGCATGTGAAACCCGCATGTGGAGCATTCGTTTGTGTGGGATGCTCTACCAGGTTCATTCCTAGATAATGCACTCAAAGGGCACTAAGCATAGAGTGTGAAAACTGAGTTTCCTTGAGAGCTGCTTGGAAGCCTGATGGTGTGTGAAGTTAGTGAGCCAAATGGAGTTGTTCTCCCACAAGAACCACTCGGCTGATCCTTCTTCAATATGCCCTTCACCAACATGCAGTGTTTCCTTGATTGAATTAGTTCTCACACCAATATTTGCGTCTAGAGCCTTTGCATTGAGGGCTATCTGAAAACGGCTGTGGCGCTGAAGTTGCCTGTGAATGTGGAGTTGGTGGCATGTGAAACCCGCATGTGGAGCATTCGTTTGTGTGGGATGCTCTACCAGGTTCATTCCTAGATAATGCACTCAAAGGGCACTAAGCATAGAGTGTGAAAACTGAGATTCCTTGAGAGCTGCTTGGAAGCCTGATGGTGTGTGAAATTCGTGAGCCAAATGGAGTTGTTCTCCCACAAGAACCACTCGGCTGATCCTTCTTCAATATGCCCTTCACCAACATGCAGTGTTTCCTTGATTGAATTAGCTCTCACACCAATATTTGCGTCTAGACCCTTGGCATTGAGGGCTATCTGAAAACGGCTGTGGCGCTGAAGTTGCGTGAGAATGTGGAGTTGGTGGCATGTGAAACCCGCATGTGGAGCATTCGTTTGTGTGGGATGCTCTACCAGGTTCATTCCTAGATAATGCACTCAAAGGGCACTAAGCATAGAGTGTGAAAACTGAGTTTCCTTGAGAGCTGCTTGGAAGCCTGATGGTGTGTGAAGTTAGTGAGCCAAATGGAGTTGTTCTCCCACAAGAACCACTCGGCTGATCCTTCTTCAATATGCCCTTCACCAACATGCAGTGTTTCCTTGATTGAATTAGCTCTCACACCAATATTTGCGTCTAGAGCTTTTGCATTGAGGGCTATCTGAAAACGGCTGTGGCGCTGAAATTGCGTGAGAATGTGGAGTTGGTGGCATGTGAAACCCGCATGTGGAGCATTCGTTTGTGTGGGATGCTCTACCAGGTTCATTCCTAGATAATGCACTCAAAGGGCACTAAGCATAGAGTGTGAAAACTGAGTTTCCTTGAGAGCTGCTTGGAAGCGTGATGGTGTGTGAAGTTAGTGAGCCAAATGGAGTTGTTCTCCCACAAGAACCACTCGGCTGATCCTTCTTCAATATGCCCTTCACCAACATGCAGTGTTTCCTTGATTGAATTAGCTCTCACACCAATATTTGCGTCTAGAGCCTTTGCATTGAGGGCTATCTGAAAACGGCTGTGGTGCTAAAGTTGCCTGAGAATGTGGAGTTGGTGGCATGTGAAACCCGCATGTGGAGCATTCGTTTGTGTGGGATGCTCTACCAGGTTCATTCCTAGATAATGCACTCAAAGGGCACTAAGCATAGAGTGTGAAAACTGAGTTTCCTTGAGAGCTGCTTGGAAGCCTGATGGTGTGTGAAGTTAGTGAGCCAAATGGAGTTGTTCTCCCACAAGAACCACAGTTCTGATCCTTCGTCAATATGCCCTTCACCAACATGCAGTGTTTCCTTGATTGAATTAGCTCTCACACCAATATTTGCGTCTAGAGCCTTTGCATTGAGGGCTATCTGAAAACGGCTGTGGCGCTGAAGTTGTCTGTGAATGTGGAGTTGGTGGCATGTGAAACCCGCATGTGGAGCATTCGTTTGTGTGGGATGCTCTACCAGGTTCATTCCTAGATAATGCACTCAAAGGGCACTAAGCATAGAGTGTGAAAACTGAGATTCCTTGAGAGCTGCTTGGAAGCCTGATGGTGTGTGAAGTTCGTGAGCCAAATGGAGTTGTTCTCCCACAAGAACCACTCGGCTGATCCTTCTTCAATATGCCCTTCACCAACATGCAGTGTTTCCTTGATTGAATTAGCTCTCACACCAATATTTGCGTCTAGAGCCTTTGCATTGAGGGCTATCTGAAAACGGCTGTGGCGCTGAAGTTGCGTGAGAATGTGGAGTTGGTGGCATGTGAAACCCGCATGTGGAGCATTCGTTTGTGTGGGATGCTCTACCAGGTTCATTCCTAGATAATGCACTCAAAGGGCACTAAGCATAGAGTGTGAAAACTGAGTTTCCTTGAGAGCTGCTTGGAAGCCTGATGGTGTGTGAAGTTAGTGAGCCAAATGGAGTTGTTCTCCCACAAGAACCACTCGGCTGATCCTTCTTCAATATGCCCTTCACCAACATGCAGTGTTTCCTTGATTGAATTAGCTCTCACACCAATATTTGTGTCTAGAGCCTTTGCATTGAGGGCTATCTGAAAACGGCTGTGGCGCTGAAGTTGCGTGAGAATGTGGAGTTGGTGGCATGTGAAACCCGCATGTGGAGCATTCGTTTGTGTGGGATGCTCTACCAGGTTCATTCCTAGATAATGCACTCAAAGGGCACTAAGCATAGAGTGTGAAAACTGAGTTTCCTTGAGAGCTGCTTGGAAGCGTGATGGTGTGTGAAGTTAGTGAGCCAAATGGAGTTGTTCTCCCACAAGAACCACAGTTCTGATCCTTCTTCAATATGCCCTTCACCAACATGCAGTGTTTCCTTGATTGAATTAGCTCTCACACCAATATTTGCGTCTAGAGCCTTTGCATTGAGGGCCATCTGAAAACGGCTGTGGCGCTGAAGTTGCGTGAGAATGTGGAGTTGGTGGCATGTGAAACCCGCATGTGGAGCATTCGTTTGTGTGGGATGCTCTACCAGGTTCTTTCCTAGATAATGCACTCAAAGGGCACTAAGCATAGAGTGTGAAAACTGAGTTTCCTTGAGAGCTGCTTGGAAGCTTGATGGTGTGTGAAGTTAGTGAGCCAAATGAAGTTGTTCTCCCACAAGAACCACTCGGCTGATCCTTCTTCAATATGCCCTTCACCAACATGCAGTGTTTCCTTGATTGAATTAGCTCTCACACCAATATTTGCGTCTAGAGCCTTTGCATTGAGGGCTATCTGAAAACGGCTGTGGCGCTGAAGTTGCCTGAGAATGTGGAGTTGGTGGCATGTGAAACCCGCATGTGGAGCATTCGTTTGTGTGGGATGCTCTACCAGGTTCATTCCTAGATAATGCACTCAAAGGGCACTAAGCATAGAGTGTGAAAACTGAGTTTCCTTGAGAGCTGCTTGGAAGCCTGATGGTGTGTGAAGTTAGTGAGCCAAATAGAGTTGTTCTCCCACAAGAACCACTCGGCTGATCCTGCTTCAATATGCCCTTCACCAACATGCAGTGTTTCCTTGATTGAATTAGCTCTCACACGAATATTTGCGTCTAGAGCTTTTGCATTGAGGGCTATCTGAAAATGGCTGTGGCGCAGAAATTGCATGAGAATGTGGAGTTGGTGGCATGTGAAACCCGCATGTGGAGCATTCGTTTGTGTGGGATGCTCTACCAGGTTCATTCCTAGATAATGCACTGAAAGGGCACTAAGCATAGAGTGTGAAAACTGAGTTTCCTTGAGAGCTGCTTGGAAGCCTGATGGTGTGTGAAGTTAGTGAGGCAAATAGAGTTGTTCTCCCACAAGAACCACTCGGCTGATCCTTCTTCAATATGCCCTTCACCAACATGCAGTGTTTCCTTGATTGAATTAGCTCTCACACCAATATTTGCGTCTAGAGCCTTTGCATTGAGGGCTATCTGAAAACGGCTGTGGCGCTGAAGTTGCGTGAGAATGTGGAGTTGGTGGCATGTGAAACCCGCATGTGGAGCATTCGTTTGTGTGGGATGCTCTACCAGGTTCATTCCTAGATAATGCACTCAAAGGGCACTAAGCATAGAGTGTGAAAACTGAGTTTCCTTGAGAGCTGCTTGGAAGCCTGATGGTGTGTGAAGTTAGTGAGGCAAATAGAGTTGTTCTCCCACAAGAACCACTCGGATGATCCTTCTTCAATATGCCCTTCACCAACATGCAGTGTTTCCTTGATTGAATTAGCTCTCACACCAATATTTGCGTCTAGAGCCTTTGCATTGAGGGCTATCTGAAAACGGCTGTGGCGCTGAAGTTGCCTGTCAATGTGGAGTTGGTGGCATGTGAAATCCGCATGTGGGGCATTCGTTTGTGTGGGATGCTCTACCAGGTTCATTCCTAGATAATGCACTCAAAGGGCACTAAGCATAGAGTGTGAAAACTGAGTTTCCTTGAGAGCTGCTTGGAAGCCTGATGGTGTGTGAAGTTAGTGAGCCAAATGGAGTTGTTCTCCCACAAGAACCACTCGGCTGATCCTTCTTCAATATGCCCTTCACCAACATGCAGTGTTTCCTTGATTGAATTAGTTCTCACACCAATATTTGCGTCTAGAGCCTTTGCATTGAGGGCTATCTGAAAACGGCTGTGGCGCTGAAGTGCCTGTGAATGTGGAGTTGGTGGCATGTGAAACCCGCATGTGGAGCATTCGTTTGTGTGGGATGCTCTACCAGGTTCATTCCTAGATAATGCACTCAAAGGGCACTAAGCATAGAGTGTGAAAACTGAGTTTCCTTGAGAGCTGCTTGGAAGCCTGATGGTGTGTGAAGTTAGTGAGCCAAATGGAGTTGTTCTCCCACAAGAACCACTCGGCTGATCCTTCTTCAATATGCCCTTCACCAACATGCAGTGTTTCCTTGATTGAATTAGCTCTCACACCAATATTTGCGTCTAGAGCCTTTGCATTGAGGGCTATCTGAAAACGGCTGTGGCGCTGAAGTTGCGTGAGAATGTGGAGTTGGTGGCATGTGAAACCCGCATGTGGAGCATTCGTTTGTGTGGCATGCTCTACCAGGTTCATTCCAAGATAATGCACTCAAAGGGCACTAAGCATAGAGTGTGAAAACTGAGTTTCCTTGAGAGCTGCTTGGAAGCCTGATGGTGTGTGAAGTTAGTGAGCCAAATGGAGTTGTTCTCCCACAAGAACCACTCGGCCGATCCTTCTTCAATATGCCCTTCACCAACATGCAATGTTTCCTTGATTGAATTAGCTCTCACACCAATATTTGCGTCTAGACCCTTTGCATTGAGGGCTATCTGAAAACGGCTGTGGCGCTGAAGTTGCGTGAGAATGTGGAGTTGGTGGCATGTGAAACCCGCATGTGGAGCATTCGTTTGTGTGGCATGCTCTACCAGGTTCATTCCTAGATAATGCACTCAAAGGGCACTAAGCATAGAGTGTGAAAACTGAGTTTCCTTGAGAGCTGCTTGGAAGCCTGATGGTGTGTGAAGTTAGTGAGCCAAATGGAGTTGTTCTCCCACAAGAACCACTCGGCTGATCCTTCTTCAATATGCCCTTCACCAACATGCAGTGTTTCCTTGATTGAATTAGCTCTCACACCAATATTTGTGTCTAGAGCCTTTGCATTGAGGGCTATCTGAAAACGGCTGTGGCGCTGAAGTTGCGTGAGAATGTGGAGTTGGTGGCATGTGAAACCCGCATGTGGAGCATTCGTTTGTGTGGGATGCTCTACCAGGTTCATTCCTAGATAATGCACTCAAAGGGCACTAAGCATAGAGTGTGAAAACTGAGTTTCCTTGAGAGCTGCTTGGAAGCCTGATGGTGTGTGTAGTTAGTGAGCCAAATGGAGTTGTTCTCCCACAAGAACCACTCGGCTGATCCTTCTTCAATATGCCCTTCACCAACATGCAGTGTTTCCTTGATTGAATTAGCTCTCACACCAATATTTGCATCTAGAGCCTTTGCATTGAGGGCTATCTGAAAACGGCTGTGGCGCTGAAGTTGCGTGAGAATGTGGAGTTGGTGGCATGTGAAACCCGCATGTGGAGCATTCGTTTGTGTGGGATGCTCTACCATGTTCTTTCCTAGATAATGCACTCAAAGGGCACTAAGCATAGAGTGTGAAAACTGAGTTTCCTTGAGAGCTGCTTGGAAGCTTGATGGTGTGTGAAGTTAGTGAGCCAAATGAAGTTGTTCTCCCACAAGAACCACTCGGCTGATCCTTCTTCAATATGCCCTTCACCAACATGCAGTGTTTCCTTGATTGAATTAGCTCTCACACCAATATTTGCGTCTAGAGCCTTTGCATTGAGGGCTATCTGAAAACGGCTGTGGCGCTGAAGTTGCCTGTGAATGTGGAGTTGGTGGCATGTGAAACCCGCATGTGGAGCATTCGTTTGTGTGGGATGCTCTACCAGGTTCATTCCTAGATAATGCACTCAAAGGGCACTAAGCATAGAGTGTGAAAACTGAGTTTCCTTGAGAGCTGCTTGGAAGCCTGATGGTGTGTGAAGTTAGTGAGCCAAATGGAGTTGTTCTCCCACAAGAACCACTCGGCTGATCCTTCTTCAATATGCCCTTCACCAACATGCAGTGTTTCCTTGATTGAATTAGCTCTCACACCAATATTTGCGTCTAGAGCCTTTGCATTTAGGGCTATCTGAAAACGGCTGTGGCGCTGAAGTTGCGTGAGAATGTGGAGTTGGTGGCATGTGAAACCCGCATGTGGAGCATTCGTTTGTGTGGGATGCTCTACCAGGTTCATTCCTAGATAATGCACTCAAAGGGCACTAAGCATAGAGTGTGAAAACTGAGTTTCCTTGAGAGCTGCTTGGAAGCCTGATGGTGTGTGAAGTTAGTGAGCCAAATAGAGTTGTTCTCCCACAAGAACCACTCGGCTGATCCTTCTTCAATATGCCCTTCACCAACATGCAGTGTTTCCTTGATTGAATTAGCTCTCACACCAATATTTGCGTCTAGAGCCTTTGCATTGAGGGCTATCTGAAAACGGCTGTGGCGCTGAAGTTGCGTGAGAATGTGGAGTTGGTGGCATGTGAAACCCGCATGTGGAGCATTCGTTTGTGTGGCATGCTCTATCAGGTTCATTCCTAGATAATGCACTCAAAGGGCACTAAGCATAGAGTGTGAAAACTGAGTTTCCTTGAGAGCTGCTTGGAAGCCTGATGGTGTGTGAAGTTAGTGAGCCAAATGGAGTTGTTCTCCCACAAGAACCACTCGGCTGATCCTTCTTCAATATGCCCTTCACCAACATGCAGTGTTTCCTTGATTGAATTAGCTCTCACACCAATATTTGCATCTAGAGCCTTTGCATTGAGGGCTATCTGAAAACGGCTGTGGCGCTGAAGTTGCGTGAGAATGTGGAGTTGGTGGCATGTGAAACCCGCATGTGGAGCATTCGTTTGTGTGGGATGCTCTACCAGGTACTTTCCTAGATAATGCACTCAAAGGGCACTAAGCATAGAGTGTGAAAACTGAGTTTCCTTGAGAGCTGCTTGGAAGCTTGATGGTGTGTGAAGTTAGTGAGCCAAATGAAGTTGTTCTCCCACAAGAACCACTCGGCTGATCCTTCTTCAATATGCCCTTCACCAACATGCAGTGTTTCCTTGATTGAATTAGCTCTCACACCAATATTTGCGTCTAGAGCCTTTGCATTGAGGGCTATCTGAAAACGGCTGTGGCGCTGAAGTTGCGTGAGAATGTGGAGTTGGTGGCATGTGAAACCCGCATGTGGAGCATTCGTTTGTGTGGGATGCTCTACCAGGTTCATTCCTAGATAATGCACTCAAAGGGCACTAAGCATAGAGTGTGAAAACTGAGTTTCCTTGAGAGCTGCTTGGAAGCCTGATGGTGTGTGAAGTTAGTGAGCCAAATGGAGTTGTTCTCCCACAAGAACCACTCGGATGATCCTTCTTCAATATGCCCTTCACCAACATGCAGTGTTTCCTTGATTGAATTAGCTCTCACACCAATATTTGCGTCTAGAGCCTTTGCATTGAGGGCTATCTGAAAACGGCGGTGGCGCTGAAGTTGCGTGAGAATGTGGAGTTGGTGGCATGTGAAACCCGCATGTGGAGCATTCGTTTGTGTGGGATGCTCTACCAGGTTCATTCCTAGATAATGCACTCAAAGGGCACTAAGCATAGAGTGTGAAAACTGAGTTTCCTTGAGAGCTGCTTGGAAGCCTGATGGTGTGTGGAGTTAGTGAGCCAAATGGAGTTGTTCTCCCACAAGAACCACTCGGCTGATCCTTCTTCAATATGCCCTTCACCAACATGCAGTGTTTCCTTGATTGAATTAGCTCTCACACCAATATTTGCGTCTAGAGCCTTTGCATTGAGGGCTATCTGAAAACGGCTGTGGCGCTGAAGTTGCGTGAGAATGTGGAGTTGGTGGCATGTGAAACCCGCATGTGGAGCATTCGTTTGTGTGGGATGCTCTACCAGGTTCATTCCTAGATAATGCACTCAAAGGGCACTAAGCATAGAGTGTGAAAACTGAGTTTCCTTGAGAGCTGCTTGGAAGCCTGATGGTGTGTGAAGTTAGTGAGCCAAATGGAGTTGTTCTCCCACAAGAACCACTCGGATGATCCTTCTTCAATATGCCCTTCACCAACATGCAGTGTTTCCTTGATTGAATTAGCTCTCACACCAATATTTGCGTCTAGAGCCTTTGCATTGAGGGCTATCTGAAAACGGCTGTGGCGCTGAAGTTGCGTGAGAATGTGGAGTTGGTGGCATGTGAAACCCGCATGTGGAGCATTCGTTTGTGTGGGATGCTCTACCAGGTTCATTCCTAGATAATGCACTCAAAGGGCACTAAGCATAGAGTGTGAAAACTGAGTTTCCTTGAGAGCTGCTTGGAAGCCTGATGGTGTGTGGAGTTAGTGAGCCAAATGGAGTTGTTCTCCCACAAGAACCACTCGGCTGATCCTTCTTCAATATGCCCTTCACCAACATGCAGTGTTTCCTTGATTGAATTAGCTCTCACACCAATATTTGCGTCTAGAGCCTTTGCATTGAGGGCTATCTGAAAACGGCTGTGGCGCTGAAGTTGCGTGAGAATGTGGAGTTGGTGGCATGTGAAACCCGCATGTGGAGCATTCGTTTGTGTGGGATGCTCTACCAGGTTCATTCCTAGATAATGCACTCAAAGGGCACTAAGCATAGAGTGTGAAAACTGAGTTTCCTTGAGAGCTGCTTGGAAGCCTGATGGTGTGTGAAGTTAGTGAGCCAAATGGAGTTGTTCTCCCACAAGAACCACTCGGCTGATCCTTCTTCAATATGCCCTTCACCAACATGCAGTGTTTCCTTGATTGAATTAGCTCTCACACCAATATTTGCGTCTAGAGCCTTTGCATTGAGGGCTATCTGAAAACGGCTGTGGCGCTGAAGTTGCGTGAGAATGTGGAGTTGGTGGCATGTGAAACCCGCATGTGGAGCATTCGTTTGTGTGGGATGCTCTACCAGGTTCATTCCTAGATAATGCACTCAAAGGGCACTAAGCATAGAGTGTGAAAACTGAGTTTCCTTGAGAGCTGCTTGGAAGCTTGATGGTGTGTGAAGTTAGTGAGCCAAATGGAGTTGTTCTCCCACAAGAACCACTCGGCTGATCCTTCTTCAATATGCCCTTCACCAACATGCAGTGTTTCCTTGATTGAATTAGCTCTCACACCAATATTTGCATCTAGAGCCTTTGCATTGAGGGCTATCTGAAAACGGCTGTGGCGCTGAAGTTGCGTGAGAATGTGGAGTTGGTGGCATGTGAAACCCGCATGTGGAGCATTCGTTTGTGTGGCATGCCCTACCAGGTTCATTCCTAGATAATGCACTCAAAGGGCACTAAGCATAGAGTGTGAAAACTGAGTTTCCTTGAGAGCTGCTTGGAAGCCTGATGGTGTGTGAAGTTAGTGAGCCAAATAGAGTTGTTCTCCCACAAGAACCACTCGGCTGATCCTTCTTCAATATGCCCTTCACCAACATGCAGTGTTTCCTTGATTGAATTAGCTCTCACACCAATATTTGCGTCTAGAGCCTTTGCATTGAGGGCTATCTGAAAACGGCGGTGGCGCTGAAGTTGCGTGAGAATGTGGAGTTGGTGGCATGTGAAACCCGCATGTGGAGCATTCGTTTGTGTGGCATGCTCTACCAGGTTCATTCCTAGATAATGCACTCAAATGGCACTAAGCATAGAGTGTGAAAACTGAGTTTCCTTGAGAGCTGCTTGGAAGCCTGATGGTGTGTGAAGTTAGTGAGCCAAATAGAGTTGTTCTCCCACAAGAACCACTCGGCTGATCCTTCTTCAATATGCCCTTCACCAACATGCAGTGTTTCCTTGATTGAATTAGCTCTCACACCAATATTTGCGTCTAGAGCCTTTGCATT
>NW_026698141.1:0-34368 GCF_030435755.1 Ochotona princeps
TGCTTCCAAGCAGCTCTCAAGGAAACTCAGTTTTCACACTCTATGCTTAGTGCCCTTTGTATGGCTAGGACTGAAATGAACCTGGTAGAGCATCCCACACATACGAATGCTCCACATGCGGGTTTCACATGCCACCAACTCCACATTCACAGGCAACTTCAGCGCCACAGCCATTTTCAGATAGCCCTCAATGCAAAGGCTCTAGACGCAAATATTGGTGTGAGAGCTAATTCAATTAAGGAAACACTGCATGTTGGTGAAGGGCATATTGAAGAAGGATCAGCCGAGTGGTTCTTGTGGGAGAACAACTCCATTTGGCTCACTAACTTCACACACCATCAGGCTTCCAAGCAGCTCTCAAGGAAACTCAGTTTTCACACTCTATGCTTAGTGCCCTTTGAGTGCATTATCTAGGAATGAACCTGGTAGAGCATCCCACACAAACGAATGCTCCACATGCGGGTTTCACATGCCACCAACTCCACATTCACAGGCAACTTCAGCGCCACAGCCGTTTTCAGATAGCCCTCAATGCAAAGGCTCTAGACGCAAATATTGGTGTGAGAGCTAATTCAATCAAGGAAACACTGCATGTTGGTGAAGGGCATATTGAAGAAGGATCAGCCGAGTGGTTCTTGTGGGAGAACAACTCCATTTGGCTCACTAACTTCACACACCATCAGGCTTCCAAGCAGCTCTCAAGGAAACTCAGTTTTCACACTCTATGCTTAGTGCCCTTTGTATGGCTAGGACTGAAATGAACCTGGTAGAGCATCCCACACAAACGAATGCTCCACATGTGGGTTTCACATGCCACCAACTCCACATTCACAGGCAACTTCAGCGCCACAGCCGTTTTCAGATAGCCCTCAATGCAAAGGCTCTAGACGCAAATATTGGTGTGAGAGCTAATTCAATCAAGGAAACACTGCATGTTGGTGAAGGGCATATTGAAGAAGGATCAGCCGAGTGGTTCTTGTGGGAGAACAACTCCATTTGGCTCACTAACTTCACACACCATCAGGCTTCCAAGCAGCTCTCAAGGAAACTCAGTTTTCACACTCTATGCTTAGTGCCCTTTGAGTTCCTAGGACTGAAATAAAGCTTGGTGAGCATCCCACACAAACGAATGCTCCACATGCGGGTTTCACATGCCACCAACTCCACATTCACAGGCAACTTCAGCGCCACAGCCGTTTTCAGATAGCCCTCAATGCAAAGGCTCTAGACGCAAATATTGGTGTGAGAGCTAATTCAATCAAGGAAACATTGCATGTTGGTGAAGGGCATATTGAAGAAGGATCAGCCGAGTGGTTCTTGTGGGAGAACAACTCCATTTGGCTCACTAACTTCACACACCATCAGGCTTCCAAGCAGCTCTCAAGGAAACTCAGTTTTCACACTCTATGCTTAGTGCCCTTTGAGTGCATTATCTAGGAATGAACCTGGTAGAGCATCCCACACAAACGAATGCTCCACATGTGGGTTTCACATGCCACCAACTCCACATTCACAGGCAACTTCAGCGCCACAGCCGTTTTCAGATAGCCCTCAATGCAAAGGCTCTAGACGCAAATATTGGTGTGAGAGCTAATTCAATCAAGGAAACACTGCATGTTGGTGAAGGGCATATTGAAGAAGGATCAGCCGAGTGGTTCTTGTGGGAGAACAACTCCATTTGGCTCACTAACTTCACACACCATCAGGCTTCCAAGCAGCTCTCAAGGAAACTCAGTTTTCACACTCTATGCTTAGTGCCCTTTGTATGGCTAGGACTGAAATGAACCTGGTAGAGCATCCCACACATACGAATGCTCCACATGCGGGTTTCACATGCCACCAACTCCACATTCACAGGCAACTTCAGCGCCACAGCCATTTTCAGATAGCCCTCAATGCAAAGGCTCTAGACGCAAATATTGGTGTGAGAGCTAATTCAATTAAGGAAACACTGCATGTTGGTGAAGGGCATATTGAAGAAGGATCAGCCGAGTGGTTCTTGTGGGAGAACAACTCCATTTGGCTCACTAACTTCACACACCATCAGGCTTCCAAGCAGCTCTCAAGGAAACTCAGTTTTCACACTCTATGCTTAGTGCCCTTTGAGTGCATTATCTAGGAATGAACCTGGTAGAGCATCCCACACAAACGAATGCTCCACATGCGGGTTTCACATGCCACCAACTCCACATTCACAGGCAACTTCAGCGCCACAGCCGTTTTCAGATAGCCCTCAATGCAAAGGCTCTAGACGCAAATATTGGTGTGAGAGCTAATTCAATCAAGGAAACACTGCATGTTGGTGAAGGGCATATTGAAGAAGGATCAGCCGAGTGGTTCTTGTGGGAGAACAACTCCATTTGGCTCACTAACTTCACACACCATCAGGCTTCCAAGCAGCTCTCAAGGAAACTCAGTTTTCACACTCTATGCTTAGTGCCCTTTGTATGGCTAGGACTGAAATGAACCTGGTAGAGCATCCCACACATACGAATGCTCCACATGCGGGTTTCACATGCCACCAACTCCACATTCACAGGCAACTTCAGCGCCACAGCCGTTTTCAGATAGCCCTCAATGCAAAGGCTCTAGACGCAAATATTGGTGTGAGAGCTAATTCAATTAAGGAAACACTGCATGTTGGTGAAGGGCATATTGAAGAAGGATCAGCCGAGTGGTTCTTGTGGGAGAACAACTCCATTTGGCTCACTAACTTCACACACCATCAGGCTTCCAAGCAGCTCTCAAGGAAACTCAGTTTTCACACTCTATGCTTAGTGCCCTTTGAGTGCATTATCTAGGAATGAACCTGGTAGAGCATCCCACACAAACGAATGCTCCACATGCGGGTTTCACATGCCACCAACTCCACATTCACAGGCAACTTCAGCGCCACAGCCGTTTTCAGATAGCCCTCAATGCAAAGGCTCTAGACGCAAATATTGGTGTGAGAGCTAATTCAATCAAGGAAACACTGCATGTTGGTGAAGGGCATATTGAAGAAGGATCAGCCGAGTGGTTCTTGTGGGAGAACAACTCCATTTGGCTCACTAACTTCACACACCATCAGGCTTCCAAGCAGCTCTCAAGGAAACTCAGTTTTCACACTCTATGCTTAGTGCCCTTTGAGTGCATTATCTAGGAATGAACCTGGTAGAGCATCCCACACAAACGAATGCTCCACATGCGGGTTTCACATGCCACCAACTCCACATTCACAGGCAACTTCAGCGCCACAGCCGTTTTCAGATAGCCCTCAATGCAAAGGCTCTAGACGCAAATATTGGTGTGAGAGCTAATTCAATCAAGGAAACACTGCATGTTGGTGAAGGGCATATTGAAGAAGGATCAGCCGAGTGGTTCTTGTGGGAGAACAACTCCATTTGGCTCACTAACTTCACACACCATCAGGCTTCCAAGCAGCTCTCAAGGAAACTCAGTTTTCACACTCTATGCTTAGTGCCCTTTGTATGGCTAGGACTGAAATGAACCTGGTAGAGCATCCCACACATACGAATGCTCCACATGCGGGTTTCACATGCCACCAACTCCACATTCACAGGCAACTTCAGCGCCACAGCCATTTTCAGATAGCCCTCAATGCAAAGGCTCTAGACGCAAATATTGGTGTGAGAGCTAATTCAATTAAGGAAACACTGCATGTTGGTGAAGGGCATATTGAAGAAGGATCAGCCGAGTGGTTCTTGTGGGAGAACAACTCCATTTGGCTCACTAACTTCACACACCATCAGGCTTCCAAGCAGCTCTCAAGGAAACTCAGTTTTCACACTCTATGCTTAGTGCCCTTTGAGTGCATTATCTAGGAATGAACCTGGTAGAGCATCCCACACAAACGAATGCTCCACATGCGGGTTTCACATGCCACCAACTCCACATTCACAGGCAACTTCAGCGCCACAGCCGTTTTCAGATAGCCCTCAATGCAAAGGCTCTAGACGCAAATATTGGTGTGAGAGCTAATTCAATCAAGGAAACACTGCATGTTGGTGAAGGGCATATTGAAGAAGGATCAGCCGAGTGGTTCTTGTGGGAGAACAACTCCATTTGGCTCACTAACTTCACACACCATCAGGCTTCCAAGCAGCTCTCAAGGAAACTCAGTTTTCACACTCTATGCTTAGTGCCCTTTGTATGGCTAGGACTGAAATGAACCTGGTAGAGCATCCCACACAAACGAATGCTCCACATGTGGGTTTCACATGCCACCAACTCCACATTCACAGGCAACTTCAGCGCCACAGCCGTTTTCAGATAGCCCTCAATGCAAAGGCTCTAGACGCAAATATTGGTGTGAGAGCTAATTCAATCAAGGAAACACTGCATGTTGGTGAAGGGCATATTGAAGAAGGATCAGCCGAGTGGTTCTTGTGGGAGAACAACTCCATTTGGCTCACTAACTTCACACACCATCAGGCTTCCAAGCAGCTCTCAAGGAAACTCAGTTTTCACACTCTATGCTTAGTGCCCTTTGAGTTCCTAGGACTGAAATAAAGCTTGGTGAGCATCCCACACAAACGAATGCTCCACATGCGGGTTTCACATGCCACCAACTCCACATTCACAGGCAACTTCAGCGCCACAGCCGTTTTCAGATAGCCCTCAATGCAAAGGCTCTAGACGCAAATATTGGTGTGAGAGCTAATTCAATCAAGGAAACATTGCATGTTGGTGAAGGGCATATTGAAGAAGGATCAGCCGAGTGGTTCTTGTGGGAGAACAACTCCATTTGGCTCACTAACTTCACACACCATCAGGCTTCCAAGCAGCTCTCAAGGAAACTCAGTTTTCACACTCTATGCTTAGTGCCCTTTGAGTGCATTATCTAGGAATGAACCTGGTAGAGCATCCCACACAAACGAATGCTCCACATGTGGGTTTCACATGCCACCAACTCCACATTCACAGGCAACTTCAGCGCCACAGCCGTTTTCAGATAGCCCTCAATGCAAAGGCTCTAGACGCAAATATTGGTGTGAGAGCTAATTCAATCAAGGAAACACTGCATGTTGGTGAAGGGCATATTGAAGAAGGATCAGCCGAGTGGTTCTTGTGGGAGAACAACTCCATTTGGCTCACTAACTTCACACACCATCAGGCTTCCAAGCAGCTCTCAAGGAAACTCAGTTTTCACACTCTATGCTTAGTGCCCTTTGTATGGCTAGGACTGAAATGAACCTGGTAGAGCATCCCACACATACGAATGCTCCACATGCGGGTTTCACATGCCACCAACTCCACATTCACAGGCAACTTCAGCGCCACAGCCATTTTCAGATAGCCCTCAATGCAAAGGCTCTAGACGCAAATATTGGTGTGAGAGCTAATTCAATTAAGGAAACACTGCATGTTGGTGAAGGGCATATTGAAGAAGGATCAGCCGAGTGGTTCTTGTGGGAGAACAACTCCATTTGGCTCACTAACTTCACACACCATCAGGCTTCCAAGCAGCTCTCAAGGAAACTCAGTTTTCACACTCTATGCTTAGTGCCCTTTGAGTGCATTATCTAGGAATGAACCTGGTAGAGCATCCCACACAAACGAATGCTCCACATGCGGGTTTCACATGCCACCAACTCCACATTCACAGGCAACTTCAGCGCCACAGCCGTTTTCAGATAGCCCTCAATGCAAAGGCTCTAGACGCAAATATTGGTGTGAGAGCTAATTCAATCAAGGAAACACTGCATGTTGGTGAAGGGCATATTGAAGAAGGATCAGCCGAGTGGTTCTTGTGGGAGAACAACTCCATTTGGCTCACTAACTTCACACACCATCAGGCTTCCAAGCAGCTCTCAAGGAAACTCAGTTTTCACACTCTATGCTTAGTGCCCTTTGTATGGCTAGGACTGAAATGAACCTGGTAGAGCATCCCACACATACGAATGCTCCACATGCGGGTTTCACATGCCACCAACTCCACATTCACAGGCAACTTCAGCGCCACAGCCGTTTTCAGATAGCCCTCAATGCAAAGGCTCTAGACGCAAATATTGGTGTGAGAGCTAATTCAATTAAGGAAACACTGCATGTTGGTGAAGGGCATATTGAAGAAGGATCAGCCGAGTGGTTCTTGTGGGAGAACAACTCCATTTGGCTCACTAACTTCACACACCATCAGGCTTCCAAGCAGCTCTCAAGGAAACTCAGTTTTCACACTCTATGCTTAGTGCCCTTTGAGTGCATTATCTAGGAATGAACCTGGTAGAGCATCCCACACAAACGAATGCTCCACATGCGGGTTTCACATGCCACCAACTCCACATTCACAGGCAACTTCAGCGCCACAGCCGTTTTCAGATAGCCCTCAATGCAAAGGCTCTAGACGCAAATATTGGTGTGAGAGCTAATTCAATCAAGGAAACACTGCATGTTGGTGAAGGGCATATTGAAGAAGGATCAGCCGAGTGGTTCTTGTGGGAGAACAACTCCATTTGGCTCACTAACTTCACACACCATCAGGCTTCCAAGCAGCTCTCAAGGAAACTCAGTTTTCACACTCTATGCTTAGTGCCCTTTGAGTGCATTATCTAGGAATGAACCTGGTAGAGCATCCCACACAAACGAATGCTCCACATGCGGGTTTCACATGCCACCAACTCCACATTCACAGGCAACTTCAGCGCCACAGCCGTTTTCAGATAGCCCTCAATGCAAAGGCTCTAGACGCAAATATTGGTGTGAGAGCTAATTCAATCAAGGAAACACTGCATGTTGGTGAAGGGCATATTGAAGCAGGATCAGCCGAGTGGTTCTTGTGGGAGAACAACTCCATTTGGCTCACTAACTTCACACACCATCAGGCTTCCAAGCAGCTCTCAAGGAAACTCAGTTTTCACACTCTATGCTTAGTGCCCTTTGAGTGCATTATCTAGGAATGAACCTGGTAGAGCATCCCACACAAACGAATGCTCCACATGCGGGTTTCACATGCCACCAACTCCACATTCACAGGCAACTTCAGCGCCACAGCCGTTTTCAGATAGCCCTCAATGCAAAGTCTCCAGACGCAAATATTGGTGTGAGAGCTAATTCAATCAAGGAAACACTGCATGTTGGTGAAGGGCATATTGAAGAAGGATCAGCCGAGTGGTTCTTGTGGGAGAACAACTCCATTTGGCTCACTAACTTCACACACCCTCAGGCTTCCAAGCATCTCTCAAGGAAACTCAGTTTTCACACTCTATGCTTAGTGCCCTTTGAGTGAATAGGACTGAAATGAAGCTTGGAGAGCATCGCACAGAAACGAATGCTCCACATGCGGGTTTCACATGCCACCAACTCCACATTCACAGGCAACTTCAGCGCCACTGCCGTTTTCAGATAGCCCTCAATGCAAAGGCTCTAGACGCAAATATTGGTGTGAGAGCTAATTCAATCAAGGAAACATTGCATGTTGGTGAAGGGCATATTGAAGAAGGATCAGCCGAGTGGTTCTTGTGGGAGAACAACTCCATTTGGCTCACTAACTTCACACACCATCAGGCTTCCAAGCAGCTCTCAAGGAAACTCAGTTTTCACACTCTATGCTTAGTGCCCTTTGAGTGCATTATCTAGGAATGGACCTGGTAGAGCATCCCACACAAACGAATGCTCCACATGCGGGTTTCACATGCCACCAACTCCACATTCACAGGCAACTTCAGCGCCACAGCCGTTTTCAGATAGCCCTCAATGCAAAGGCTCTAGACGCAAATATTGGTGTGAGAGCTAATTCAATTAAGGAAACACTGCATGTTGGTGAAGGGCATATTGAAGAAGGATCAGCCGAGTGGTTCTTGTGGGAGAACAACTCCATTTGGCTCACTAACTTCACACACCATCAGGCTTCCAAACAGCTCTCAAGGAAACTCAGTTTTCACACTCTATGCTTAGTGCCCTTTGTATGGCTAGGACTGAAATGAACCTGGTAGAGCATCCCACACAAACGAATGCTCCACATGCGGGTTTCACATGCCACCAACTCCACATTCACAGGCAACTTCAGCGCCACAGAAGTTTTCAGATAGCCCTCAATGCAAAGGCTCTAGACGCAAATATTGGTGTGAGCTAATTCAATCAAGGAAACACTGCATGTTGGTGAAGGGCATATTGAAGAAGCATCAGCCGAGTGGTTCTTGTGGGAGAACAACTCCATTTGGCTCACTAACGTCACACACCATCAGGCTTCCAAGCAGCTCTCAAGGAAACTCGGTTTTCACACTCTATGCTTAGTGCTCTTTGTGCGCCCAGGACTGAAATGAACCTGGTAGAGCATCCCACACAAACGAATGCTCCACATGCGGGTTTCACATGCCACCAACTCCACATTCACAGGCAACTTCAGCGCCACAGCCGTTTTCAGATAGCCCTCAATGCAACAGGCTCTAGACGCAAATATTGGTGTGAGAGCTAATTCAATTAAGGAAACACTGCATGTTGGTGAAGGGCATATTGAAGAAGGATCAGCCGAGTGGTTCTTGTGGGAGAACAACTCCATTTGGCTCACTAACTTCACACACCATCAGGCTTCCAAGCAGCTCTCAAGGAAACTCAGTTTTCACACTCTATGCTTAGTGCCCTTTGTATGGCTAGGACTGAAATGAACCTGGTAGAGCATCCCACACAAACGAATGCTCCACATGCGGGTTTCACATGCCACCAACTCCACATTCACAGGCAACTTCAGCGCCACAGCCGTTTTCAGATAGCCCTCAATGCAAAGGCTCTAGACGCAAATATTGGTGTGAGAGCTAATTCAATCAAGGAAACACTGCATGTTGGTGAAGGGCATATTGAAGAAGGATCAGCCGAGTGGTTCTTGTGGGAGAACAACTCCATTTGGCTCACTAACTTCACACACCATCAGGCTTCCAAGCAGCTCTCAAGGAAACTCAGTTTTCACACTCTATGCTTAGTGCCCTTTGTATGGCTAGGACTGAAATGAACCTGGTAGAGCATCCCACACAAACGAATGCTCCACATGTGGGTTTCACATGCCACCAACTCCACATTCACAGGCAACTTCAGCGCCACAGCCATTTTCAGATAGCCCTCAATGCAAAGGCTCTAGATGCAAATATTGGTGTGAGAGCTAATTCAATCAAGGAAACACTGCATGTTGGTGAAGGGCATATTGAAGAAGGATCAGCCGGGTGGTTCTTGTGGGAGAACAACTCCATTTGGCTCACTAACTTCACACACCATCAGGCTTCCAAGCAGCTCTCAAGGAAACTCAGTTTTCACACTCTATGCTTAGTGCCCTTTGTATGGCTAGGACTGAAATGAACCTGGTAGAGCATCCCACACAAACGAATGCTCCACATGCGGGTTTCACATGCCACCAACTCCACATTCACAGGCAACTTCAGCGCCACAGCCGTTTTCAGATAGCCCTCAATGCAAAGGCTCTAGACGCAAATATTGGTGTGAGAGCTAATTCAATCAAGGAAACATTGCATGTTGGTGAAGGGCATATTGAAGAAGGATCAGCCGAGTGGTTCTTGTGGGAGAACAACTCCATTTGGCTCACTAACTTCACACACCATCAGGCTTCCAAGCAGCTCTCAAGGAAACTCAGTTTTCACACTCTATGCTTAGTGCCCTTTGAGTGCATTATCTAGGAATGCACCTGGTAGAGCATCCCACACAAACGAATGCTCCACATGCGGGTTTCACATGCCACCAACTCCACATTCACAGGCAACTTCAGCGCCACAGCCGTTTTCAGATAGCCCTCAATGCAAAGGCTCTAGACGCAAATATTGGTGTGAGAGCTAATTCAATCAAGGAAACACTGCATGTTGGTGAAGGGCATATTGAAGAAGGATCAGCCGAGTGGTTCTTGTGGGAGAACAACTCCATTTGGCTCACTACCTTCACACACCATCAGGCTTCCAAGCAGCTCTCAAGGAAACTCAGTTTTCACACTCTATGCTTAGTGCCCTTTGTATGGCTAGGACTGAAATGAACCTGGTAGAGCATCCCACACAAACGAATGCTCCACATGCGGGTTTCACATGCCACCAACTCCACATTCACAGGCAACTTCAGCGCCACAGCCGTTTTCAGATAGCCCTCAATGCAAAGGCTCTAGACGCAAATATTGGTGTGAGAGCTAATTCAATCAAGGAAACACTGCATGTTGGTGAAGGGCATATTGAAGAAGGATCAGCCGAGTGGTTCTTGTGGGAGAACAACTCCATTTGGCTCACTAACTTCACACACCATCAGGCTTCCAAGCAGCTCTCAAGGAAACTCAGTTTTCACACTCTATGTTTAGTGCCCTTTGAGTGCCTAGGACTGAAATGAAGCTTGGAGAGAATCCCACATAAACGAATGCTCCACATGCGGGTTTCACATGCCACCAACTCCACATTCACAGGCAACTTCAGCGCCACAGCCGTTTTCAGATAGCCCTCAATGCAAAGGCTCTAGACGCAAATATTGGTGTGAGAGCTAATTCAATCAAGGAAACACTGCATGTTGGTGAAGGGCATATTGAAGAAGGATCAGCCGAGTGGTTCTTGTGGGAGAACAACTCCATTTGGCTCACTAACTTCACACACCATCAGGCTTCCAAGCAGCTCTCAAGGAAACTCAGTTTTCACACTCTATGCTTAGTGCCCTTTGAGTGCATTATCTGGGAATGAACCTGGTAGAGCATCCCACACAAACGAATGCTCCACATGCGGGTTTCACATGCCACCAACTCCACATTCACAGGCAACTTCAGCGCCACAGCCGTTTTCAGATAGCCCTCAATGCAAAGGCTCTAGACGCAAATATTGGTGTGAGAGCTAATTCAATCAAGGAAACACTGCATGTTGGTGAAGGGCATATTGAAGAAGGATCAGCCGAGTGGTTCTTGTGGGAGAACAACTCCATTTGGCTCACTAACTTCACACACCATCAGGCTTCCAAGCAGCTCTCAAGGAAACTCAGTTTTCACACTCTATGCTTAGTGCCCTTTGAGTGCATTATCTAGGAATGAACCTGGTAGAGCATCCCACACAAACGAATGCTCCACATGCGGGTTTCACATGCCACCAACTCCACATTCACAGGCAACTTCAGCGCCACAGCCGTTTTCAGATAGCCCTCAATGCAAAGGCTCTAGATGCAAATATTGGCGTGAGCTAATTCAATCAAGGAAACACTGCATGTTGGTGAAGGGCATATTGAAGAAGGATCAGCCGAGTGGTTCTTGTGGGAGAACAACTCCATTTGGCTCACTAACGTCACACACCATCAGGCTTCCAAGCAGCTCTCAAGGAAACTCAGTTTTCACACTGTATGCTTAGTGCCCTTTGTATGGCTAGGACTGAAATGAACCTGGTAGAGCATTCCACACAAACGAATGCTCCACATGCGGGTTTCACATGCCACCAACTCCACATTCACAGGCAACTTCAGCGCCACAGCCGTTTTCAGATAGCCCTCAATGCAAAGGCTCTAGACGCAAATATTGGTGTGAGAGCTAATTCAATCAAGGAAACACTGCATGTTGGTGAAGGGCATATTGAAGAAGGATCAGCCGAGTGGTTCTTGTGGGAGAACAACTCCATTTGGCTCAATAACTTCACACACCATCAGGCTTCCAAGCAGCTCTCAAGGAAACTCAGTTTTCACACTCTATGCTTAGTGCCCTTTGTAAGGCTAGGACTGAAATGAACCTGGTAGAGCATCCCACACAAACGAATGCTCCACATGCGGGTTTCACATGCCACCAACTCCACATTCACAGGCAACTTCAGCGCCACAGCCGTTTGCAGATAGCCCTCAATGCAAAGGCTCTAGACGCAAATATTGGTGTGAGCTAATTCAATCAAGGAAACACTGCATGTTGGTGAAGGGCATATTGAAGAAGGATCAGCCGAGTGGTTCTTGTGGGAGAACAACTCCATTTGGCTCACTAACGTCACACACCATCAGGCTTCCAAGCAGTTCTCAAGGAAACTCAGTTTTCACACTCTATTTTTAGTGCTCTTTGTGCGCCTAGGACTGAAATGAAGCTGGGTCAGCATCCCACACAAACGAATGCTCCACATGCGGGTTTCACATGCCACCAACTCCACATTCACAGGCAACTTCGGCGCCACAGCCGTTTTCAGATAGCCCTCAATGCAAAGGCTCTAGACGCAAATATTGGTGTGAGCTAATTCAATTAAGGAAACACTGCATGTTGGTGAAGGGCATATTGAAGAAGGATCAGCCGAGTGGTTCTTGTGGGAGAACAACTCCATTTGGCTCACTAACTTCACACACCATCAGGCTTCCAAGCAGCTCTCAAGGAAACTCAGTTTTCACACTCTATGCTTAGTGCTCTTTGTGTGCATTATCTAGGAATGAACCTGGTAGAGCATCCCACACAAACGAATGCTCCACATGCGGGTTTCACATGCCACCAACTCCACATTCACAGGCAACTTCAGCGCCACAGCCGTTTTCAGATAGCCCTCAATGCAAAGGCTCTAGACACAAATATTGGTGTGAGAGCTAATTCAATCAAGGAAACACTGCATGTTTGTGAAGGGCATATTGCAGAAGGATCAGCCGAGTGGTTCTTGTGGGAGAACAACTCCATTTGGCTCACTAACTTCACACACCATCAGGCTTCCAAGCAGCTCTCAAGGAAACTCAGTTTTCACACTCTATGCTTAGTGCCCTTTGTATGGCTAGGACTGAAATGAACCTGGTAGAGCATCCCACACAAACGAAATGCTCCACATGCGGGTTTCACATGCCACCAACTCCACATTCACAGGCAACTTCAGCGCCACAGCCGTTTTCAGATAGCCCTCAATGCAAAGGCTCTAGACGCAAATATTGGTGTGAGAGTTAATTCAATCAAGGAAACACTGCATGTTGGTGAAGGGCATATTGAAGAAGGATCAGCCGAGTGGTTCTTGTGGGAGAACAACTCCATTTGGCTCACTAACTTCACACACCATCAGGCTTCCAAGCAGCTCTCAAGGAAACTCAGTTTTCACACTCTATGCTTAGTGCCCTTTGAGTGAATAGGACTGAAATGAAGCTTGGAGAGCATCGCACAGAAACGAATGCTCCACATGCGGGTTTCACATGCCACCAACTCCACATTCACAGGCAACTTCAGCGCCACAGCCGTTTTCAGATAGCCCTCAATGCAAAGGCTCTAGACGCAAATATTGGTGTGAGCCAATTCAATCAAGGAAACACTGCATGTTGGTGAAGGGCATATTGAAGAAGGATCAGCCGAGTGGTTCTTGTGGGAGAACAACTCCATTTGGCTCAATAACTTCACACACCATCAGGCTTCCAAGCAGCTCTCAAGGAAACTCAGTTTTCACACTCTATGCTTAGTGCCCTTTGAGTGCATTATCTAGGAATGAACCTGGTAGAGCATCCCACACAAACGAATGCTCCACATGCGGGTTTCACATGCCACCAACTCCACATTCACAGGCAACTTCAGCGCCACAGCCGTTTTCAGATAGCCCTCAATGCAAAGGCTCTAGACGCAAATATTGGTGTGAGAGCTAATTCAATCAAGGAAACACTGCATGTTGGTGAAGGGCATATTGAAGAAGGATCAGCCGAGTGGTTCTTGTGGGAGAACAACTCTCCATTTGGCTCACTAACTTCACACACCATCAGGCTTCCAAGCAGCTCTCAAGGAAACTCAGTTTTAACACTCTATGCTTAGTGCCCTTTGAGTGCATTATCTAGGAATGAACCTGGTAGAGCATCCCACACAAACGAATGCTCCACATGCGGGTTTCACATGCCACCAACTCCACATTCACAGGCAACTTCAGCGCCACAGCCGTTTTCAGATAGCCCTCAATGCAAAGGCTCTAGATGCAAATATTGGTGTGAGAGCTAATTCAATCAAGGAAACATTGCATGTTGGTGAAGGGCATATTGAAGAAGGATCAGCCGAGTGGTTCTTGTGGGAGAACAACTCCATTTGGCTCACTAACTTCACACACCATCAGGCTTCCAAGCAGCTCTCAAGGAAACTCAGTTTTCACACTCTATGCTTAGTGCCCTTTGTATGGCTAGGACTGAAATGAACCTGGTAGAGCATTCCACACAAACGAATGCTCCACATGCGGGTTTCACATGCCACCAACTCCACATTCACAGGCAACTTCAGCGCCACAGCCGTTTTCAGATAGCCCTCAATGCAAAGGCTCTAGACGCAAATATTGGTGTGAGAGCTAATTCAATCAAGGAAACACTGCATGTTGGTGAAGGGCATATTGAAGAAGGATCAGCCGAGTGGTTCTTGTGGGAGAACAACTCCATTTGGCTCAATAACTTCACACACCATCAGGCTTCCAAGCAGCTCTCAAGGAAACTCAGTTTTCACACTCTATGCTTAGTGCCCTTTGAGTGCATTATCTAGGAATGAACCTGGTAGAGCATCCCACACAAACGAATGCTCCACATGCGGGTTTCACATGCCACCAACTCCACATTCACAGGCAACTTCAGCGCCACAGCCGTTTTCAGATAGCCCTCAATGCAAAGGCTCTAGACGCAAATATTGGTGTGAGCTAATTCAATCAAGGAAACACTGCATGTTGGTGAAGGGCATATTGAAGAAGGATCAGCCGAGTGGTTCTTGTGGGAGAACAACTCCATTTGGCTCACTAACGTCACACACCATCAGGCTTCCAAGCAGTTCTCAAGGAAACTCAGTTTTCACACTCTATGCTTAGTGCTCTTTGTGCGCCCAGGACTGAAATGAAGCTGGTCAGCATCCCACACAAACGAATGCTCCACATGCGGGTTTCACATGCCACCAACTCCACATTCACAGGCAACTTCGGCGCCACAGCCGTTTTCAGATAGCCCTCAATGCAAAGGCTCTAGACGCAAATATTGGTGTGAGCTAATTCAATTAAGGAAACACTGCATGTTGGTGAAGGGCATAAAGAAGGATCAGCCGAGTGGTTCTTGTGGGAGAACAACTCCATTTGGCTCACTAACTTCACACACCATCAGGCTTCCAAGCAGCTCTCAAGGAAACTCAGTTTTCACACTCTATGCTTAGTGCTCTTTGTGTGCATTATCTAGGAATGAACCTGGTAGAGCATCCCACACAAACGAATGCTCCACATGCGGGTTTCACATGCCACCAACTCCACATTCACAGGCAACTTCAGCGCCACAGCCGTTTTCAGATAGCCCTCAATGCTAAGGCTCTAGACACAAATATTGGTGTGAGAGCTAATTCAATCAAGGAAACACTGCATGTTTGTGAAGGGCATATTGCAGAAGGATCAGCCGAGTGGTTCTTGTGGGAGAACAACTCCATTTGGCTCACTAACTTCACACACCATCAGGCTTCCAAGCAGCTCTCAAGGAAACTCAGTTTTCACACTCTATGCTTAGTGCCCTTTGTATGGCTAGGACTGAAATGAACCTGGTAGAGCATCCCACACAAACGAATGCTCCACATGCGGGTTTCACATGCCACCAACTCCACATTCACAGGCAACTTCAGCGAAACAGCCGTTTTCAGATAGCCCTCAATGCAAAGGCTCTAGACGCAAATATTGGTGTGAGAGTTAATTCAATCAAGGAAACACTGCATGTTGGTGAAGGGCATATTGAAGAAGGATCAGCCGAGTGGTTCTTGTGGGAGAACAACTCCATTTGGCTCACTAACTTCACACACCATCAGGCTTCCAAGCAGCTCTCAAGGAAACTCAGTTTTCACACTCTATGCTTAGTGCCCTTTGAGTGAATAGGACTGAAATGAAGCTTGGAGAGCATCGCACAGAAACGAATGCTCCACATGCGGGTTTCACATGCCACCAACTCCACATTCACAGGCAACTTCAGCGCCACAGCCGTTTTCAGATAGCCCTCAATGCAAAGGCTCTAGACGCAAATATTGGTGTGAGCCAATTCAATCAAGGAAACACTGCATGTTGGTGAAGGGCATATTGAAGAAGGATCAGCCGAGTGGTTCTTGTGGGAGAACAACTCCATTTGGCTCACTAACTTCACACACCCTCAGGCTTCCAAGCAGCTCTCAAGGAAACTCAGTTTTCACACTCTATGCTTAGTGCCCTTTGAGTGCATTATCTAGGAATGAACCTGGTAGAGCATCCCACACAAACGAATGCTCCACATGCGGGTTTCACATGCCACCAACTCCACATTCACAGGCAACTTCAGCGCCACAGCCGTTTTCAGATAGCCCTCAATGCAAAGGCTCTAGACGCAAATATTGGTGTGAGAGCTAATTCAATCAAGGAAACACTGCATGTTGGTGAAGGGCATATTGAAGAAGGATCAGCCGAGTGGTTCTTGTGGGAGAACAACTCCATTTGGCTCACTACCTTCACACACCATCAGGCTTCCAAGCAGCTCTCAAGGAAACTCAGTTTTCACACTCTATGCTTAGTGCCCTTTGTATGGCTAGGACTGAAATGAACCTGGTAGAGCATCCCACACAAACGAATGCTCCACATGCGGGTTTCACATGCCACCAACTCCACATTCACAGGCAACTTCAGCGCCACAGCCGTTTTCAGATAGCCCTCAATGCAAAGGCTCTAGACGCAAATATTGGTGTGAGAGCTAATTCAATTAAGGAAACACTGCATGTTGGTGAAGGGCATATTGAAGAAGGATCAGCCGAGTGGTTCTTGTGGGAGAACAACTCCATTTGGCTCACTAACTTCACACACCATCAGGCTTCCAAGCAGCTCTCAAGGAAACTCAGTTTTCACACTCTATGCTTAGTGCCCTTTGAGTGCCTAGGACTGAAATGAAGCTTGGAGAGAATCCCACATAAACGAATGTTCCACATGCGGGTTTCACATGCCACCAACTCCACATTCACAGGCAACTTCAGCGCCACAGCCGTTTTCAGATAGCCCTCAATGCAAAGGCTCTAGACGCAAATATTGGTGTGAGAGCTAATTCAATCAAGGAAACACTGCATGTTGGTGAAGGGCATATTGAAGAAGGATCAGCCGAGTGGTTCTTGTGGGAGAACAACTCCATTTGGCTCACTAACTTCACACACCATCAGGCTTCCAAGCAGCTCTCAAGGAAACTCAGTTTTCACACTCTATGCTTAGTGCCCTTTGAGTGCATTATCTGGGAATGAACCTGGTAGAGCATCCCACACAAACGAATGCTCCACATGCGGGTTTCACATGCCACCAACTCCACATTCACAGGCAACTTCAGCGCCACAGCCGTTTTCAGATAGCCCTCAATGCAAAGGCTCTAGACGCAAATATTGGTGTGAGAGCTAATTCAATCAAGGAAACACTGCATGTTGGTGAAGGGCATATTGAAGAAGGATCAGCCGAGTGGTTCTTGTGGGAGAACAACTCCATTTGGCTCACTAACTTCACACACCATCAGGCTTCCAAGCAGCTCTCAAGGAAACTCAGTTTTCACACTCTATGCTTAGTGCCCTTTGAGTGCATTATCTAGGAATGAACCTGGTAGAGCATCCCACACAAACGAATGCTCCACATGCGGGTTTCACATGCCACCAACTCCACATTCACAGGCAACTTCAGCGCCACAGCCGTTTTCAGATAGCCCTCAATGCAAAGGCTCTAGACGCAAATATTGGTGTGAGCTAATTCAATCAAGGAAACACTGCATGTTGGTGAAGGGCATATTGAAGAAGGATCAGCCGAGTGGTTCTTGTGGGAGAACAACTCCATTTGGCTCACTAACGTCACACACCATCAGGCTTCCAAGCAGCTCTCAAGGAAACTCAGTTTTCACACTCTATGCTTAGTGCCCTTTGTATGGCTAGGACTGAAATGAACCTGGTAGAGCATTCCACACAAACGAATGCTCCACATGCGGGTTTCACATGCCACCAACTCCACATTCACAGGCAACTTCAGCGCCACAGCCGTTTTCAGATAGCCCTCAATGCAAAGGCTCTAGACGCAAATATTGGTGTGAGAGCTAATTCAATCAAGGAAACACTGCATGTTGGTGAAGGGCATATTGAAGAAGGATCAGCCGAGTGGTTCTTGTGGGAGAACAACTCCATTTGGCTCAATAACTTCACACACCATCAGGCTTCCAAGCAGCTCTCAAGGAAACTCAGTTTTCACACTCTATGCTTAGTGCCCTTTGTAAGGCTAGGACTGAAATGAACCTGGTAGAGCATCCCACACAAACGAATGCTCCACATGCGGGTTTCACATGCCACCAACTCCACATTCACAGGCAACTTCAGCGCCACAGCCGTTTTCAGATAGCCCTCAATGCAAAGGCTCTAGACGCAAATATTGGTGTGAGCTAATTCAATCAAGGAAACACTGCATGTTGGTGAAGGGCATATTGAAGAAGGATCAGCCGAGTGGTTCTTGTGGGGAGAACAACTCCATTTGGCTCACTAACGTCACACACCATCAGGCTTCCAAGCAGTTCTCAAGGAAACTCAGTTTTCACACTCTATGCTTAGTGCTCTTTGTGCGCCCAGGACTGAAATGAAGCTGGGTCAGCATCCCACACAAACGAATGCTCCACATGCGGGTTTCACATGCCACCAACTCCACATTCACAGGCAACTTCGGCGCCACAGCCGTTTTCAGATAGCCCTCAATGCAAAGGCTCTAGACGCAAATATTGGTGTGAGCTAATTCAATTAAGGAAACACTGCATGTTGGTGAAGGGCATATTGAAGAAGGATCAGCCGAGTGGTTCTTGTGGGAGAACAACTCCATTTGGCTCACTAACTTCACACACCATCAGGCTTCCAAGCAGCTCTCAAGGAAACTCAGTTTTCACACTCTATGCTTAGTGCTCTTTGTGTGCATTATCTAGGAATGATCCTGGTAGAGCATCCCACACAAACGAATGCTCCACATGCGGGTTTCACATGCCACCAACTCCACATTCACAGGCAACTTCAGCGCCACAGCCGTTTTCAGATAGCCCTCAATGCAAAGGCTCTAGACGCAAATATTGGTGTGAGAGTTAATTCAATCAAGGAAACACTGCATGTTGGTGAAGGGCATATTGAAGAAGGATCAGCCGAGTGGTTCTTGTGGGAGAACAACTCCATTTGGCTCACTAACTTCACACACCATCAGGCTTCCAAGCAGCTCTCAAGGAAACTCAGTTTTCACACTCTATGCTTAGTGCCCTTTGAGTGAATAGGACTGAAATGAAGCTTGGAGAGCATCGCACAGAAACGAATGCTCCACATGCGGGTTTCACATGCCACCAACTCCACATTCACAGGCAACTTCAGCGCCACAGCCGTTTTCAGATAGCCCTCAATGCAAAGGCTCTAGACGCAAATATTGGTGTGAGCTAATTCAATCAAGGAAACACTGCATGTTGGTGAAGGGCATATTGAAGAAGGATCAGCCGAGTGGTTCTTGTGGGAGAACAACTCCATTTGGCTCACTAACTTCACACACCATCAGGCTTCCAAGCAGCTCTCAAGGAAACTCAGTTTTCACACTCTATGCTTAGTGCCCTTTGAGTGCATTATCTAGGAATGAACCTGGTAGAGCATCCCACACAAACGAATGCTCCACATGCGGGTTTCACATGCCACCAACTCCACATTCTCAGGCAACTTCAGCGCCACAGCCGTTTTCAGATAGCCCTCAATGCAAAGGCTCTAGACGCAAATATTGGTGTGAGAGCTAATTCAATCAAGGAAACACTGCATGTTGGTGAAGGGCATATTGAAGAAGGATCAGCCGAGTGGTTCTTGTGGGAGAACAACTCCATTTGGCTCAATAACTTCACACACCATCAGGCTTCCAAGCAGCTCTCAAGGAAACTCAGTTTTCACACTCTATGCTTAGTGCCCTTTGTAAGGCTAGGACTGAAATGAACCTGGTAGAGCATCCCACACAAACGAATGCTCCACATGCGGGTTTCACATGCCACCAACTCCACATTCACAGGCAACTTCAGCGCCACAGCCGTTTTCAGATAGCCCTCAATGCAAAGGCTCTAGACGCAAATATTGGTGTGAGCTAATTCAATCAAGGAAACACTGCATGTTGGTGAAGGGCATATTGAAGAAGGATCAGCCGAGTGGTTCTTGTGGGAGAACAACTCCATTTGGCTCACTAACGTCACACACCATCAGGCTTCCAAGCAGTTCTCAAGGAAACTCAGTTTTCACACTCTATGCTTAGTGCTCTTTGTGCGCCCAGGACTGAAATGAAGCTGGGTCAGCATCCCACACAAACGAATGCTCCACATGCGGGTTTCACATGCCACCAACTCCACATTCACAGGCAACTTCGGCGCCACAGCCGTTTTCAGATAGCCCTCAATGCAAAGGCTCTAGACGCAAATATTGGTGTGAGCTAATTCAATTAAGGAAACACTGCATGTTGGTGAAGGGCATATTGAAGAAGGATCAGCCGAGTGGTTCTTGTGGGAGAACAACTCCATTTGGCTCACTAACTTCACACACCATCAGGCTTCCAAGCAGCTCTCAAGGAAACTCAGTTTTCACACTCTATGCTTAGTGCTCTTTGTGTGCATTATCTAGGAATGAACCTGGTAGAGCATCCCACACAAACGAATGCTCCACATGCGGGTTTCACATGCCACCAACTCCACATTCACAGGCAACTTCAGCGCCACAGCCGTTTTCAGATAGCCCTCAATGCAAAGGCTCTAGACACAAATATTGGTGTGAGAGCTAATTCAATCAAGGAAACACTGCATGTTTGTGAAGGGCATATTGCAGAAGGATCAGCCGAGTGGTTCTTGTGGGAGAACAACTCCATTTGGCTCACTAACTTCACACACCATCAGGCTTCCAAGCAGCTCTCAAGGAAACTCAGTTTTCACACTCTATGCTTAGTGCCCTTTGTATGGCTAGGACTGAAATGAACCTGGTAGAGCATCCCACACAAACGAATGCTCCACATGCGGGTTTCACATGCCACCAACTCCACATTCACAGGCAACTTCAGCGCCACAGCCGTTTTCAGATAGCCCTCAATGCAAAGGCTCTAGACGCAAATATTGGTGTGAGAGTTAATTCAATCAAGGAAACACTGCATGTTGGTGAAGGGCATATTGAAGAAGGATCAGCCGAGTGGTTCTTGTGGGAGAACAACTCCATTTGGCTCACTAACTTCACACACCATCAGGCTTCCAAGCAGCTCTCAAGGAAACTCAGTTTTCACACTCTATGCTTAGTGCCCTTTGAGTGAATAGGACTGAAATGAAGCTTGGAGAGCACCGCACAGAAACGAATGCTCCACATGCGGGTTTCACATGCCACCAACTCCACATTCACAGGCAACTTCAGCGCCACAGCCGTTTTCAGATAGCCCTCAATGCAAAGGCTCTAGACGCAAATATTGGTGTGAGCCAATTCAATCAAGGAAACACTGCATGTTGGTGAAGGGCATATTGAAGAAGGATCAGCCGAGTGGTTCTTGTGGGAGAACAACTCCATTTGGCTCACTAACTTCACACACCCTCAGGCTTCCAAGCAGCTCTCAAGGAAACTCAGTTTTCACACTCTATGCTTAGTGCCCTTTGAGTGCATTATCTAGGAATGAACCTGGTAGAGCATCCAACACAAACGAATGCTCCACATGCGGGTTTCACATGCCACCAACTCCACATTCACAGGCAACTTCAGCGCCACAGCCGTTTTCAGATAGCCCTCAATGCAAAGGCTCTAGACGCAAATATTGGTGTGAGAGCTAATTCAATCAAGGAAACACTGCATGTTGGTGAAGGGCATATTGAAGAAGGATCAGCCGAGTGGTTCTTGTGGGAGAACAACTCCATTTGGCTCACTAACTTCACACACCATCAGGCTTCCAAGCAGCTCTCAAGGAAACTCAGTTTTCACACTCTATGCTTAGTGCCCTTTGAGTGCATTATCTAGGAATGAACCTGGTAGAGCATCCCACACAAACGAATGCTCCACATGCGGGTTTCACATGCCACCAACTCCACATTCACAGGCAACTTCAGCGCCACAGCCGTTTTCAGATAGCCCTCAATGCAAAGGCTCTAGACGCAAATATTGGTGTGAGAGCTAATTCAATCAAGGAAACACTGCATGTTGGTGAAGGGCATATTGAAGAAGGATCAGCCGAGTGGTTCTTGTGGGAGAACAACTCCATTTGGCTCACTAACTTCACACACCATCAGGCTTCCAAGCAGCTCTCAAGGAAACTCAGTTTTCACACTCTATGCTTAGTGCCCTTTGTATGGCTAGGACTGAAATGAACCTGGTAGAGCATCCCACACAAACGAATGCTCCACATGCGGGTTTCACATGCCACCAACTCCACATTCACAGGCAACTTCAGCGCCACAGCCGTTTTCAGATAGCCCTCAATGCAAAGGCTCTAGACACAAATATTGGTGTGAGAGCTAATTCAATCAAGGAAACACTGCATGTTTGTGAAGGGCATATTGAAGAAGGATCAGCCGAGTGGTTCTTGTGGGAGAACAACTCCATTTGGCTCACTAACTTCACACACCATCAGGCTTCCAAGCAGCTCTCAAGGAAACTCAGTTTTCACACTCTATGCTTAGTGCCCTTTGTATGGCTAGGACTGAAATGAACCTGGTAGAGCATCCCACACAAACGAATGCTCCACATGCGGGTTTCACATGCCACCAACTCCACATTCACAGGCAACTTCAGCGCCACGGCCGTTTTCTGATAGCCCTCAATGCAAAGGCTCTAGACGCAAATATTGGTGTGAGAGTTAATTCAATCAAGGAAACACTGCATGTTGGTGAAGGGCATATTGAAGAAGGATCAGCCGAGTGGTTCTTGTGGGAGAACAACTCCATTTGGCTCACTAACTTCACACACCATCAGGCTTCCAAGCAGCTCTCAAGGAAACTCAGTTTTCACACTCTATGCTTAGTGCTCTTTGTGTGCATTATCTAGGAATGAACCTGGTAGAGCATCCCACACAAACGAATGCTCCACATGCGGGTTTCACATGCCACCAACTCCACATTCACAGGCAACTTCAGCGCCACAGCCGTTTTCAGATAGCCCTCAATGCAAAGGCTCTAGACACAAATATTGGTGTGAGAGCTAATTCAATCAAGGAAACACTGCATGTTTGTGAAGGGCATATTGCAGAAGGATCAGCCGAGTGGTTCTTGTGGGAGAACAACTCCATTTGGCTCACTAACTTCACACACCATCAGGCTTCCAAGCAGCTCTCAAGGAAACTCAGTTTTCACACTCTATGCTTAGTGCCCTTTGTATGGCTAGGACTGAAATGAACCTGGTAGAGCATCCCACACAAACGAATGCTCCACATGCGGGTTTCACATGCCACCAACTCCACATTCACAGGCAACTTCAGCGCCACAGCCGTTTTCAGATAGCCCTCAATGCAAAGGCTCTAGACGCAAATATTGGTGTGAGAGTTAATTCAATCAAGGGAACACTGCATGTTGGTGAAGGGCATATTGAAGAAGGATCAGCCGAGTGGTTCTTGTGGGAGAACAACTCCATTTCGCTCACTAACTTCACACACCATCAGGCTTCCAAGCAGCTCTCAAGGAAACTCAGTTTTCACACTCTATGCTTAGTGCCCTTTGAGTGAATAGGACTGAAATGAAGCTTGGAGAGCACCGCACAGAAACGAATGCTCCATGTGCGGGTTTCACATGCCACCAACTCCACATTCACAGGCAACTTCAGCACCACAGCCGTTTTCAGATAGCCCTCAATGCAAAGGCTCTAGACGCAAATATTGGTGTGAGCCAATTCAATCAAGGAAACACTGCATGTTGGTGAAGGGCATATTGAAGAAGGATCAGCCGAGTGGTTCTTGTGGGAGAACAACTCCATTTGGCTCACTAACTTCACACACCATCAGGCTTCCAAGCAGCTCTCAAGGAAACTCAGTTTTCACACTCTATGCTTAGTGCCCTTTGAGTGCATTATCTAGGAATGAACCTGGTAGAGCATCCAACACAAACGAATGCTCCACATGCGGGTTTCACATGCCACCAACTCCACATTCACAGGCAACTTCAGCGCCACAGCCGTTTTCAGATAGCCCTCAATGCAAAGGCTCTAGACGCAAATATTGGTGTGAGAGCTAATTCAATCAAGGAAACACTGCATGTTGGTGAAGGGCATATTGAAGAAGGATCAGCCGAGTGGTTCTTGTGGGAGAACAACTCCATTTGGCTCACTAACTTCACACACCATCAGGCTTCCAAGCAGCTCTCAAGGAAACTCAGTTTTCACACTCTATGCTTAGTGCCCTTTGTATGGCTAGGACTGAAATGAACCTGGTAGAGCATCCCACACAAACGAATGCTCCACATGCGGGTTTCACATGCCACCAACTCCACATTCACAGGCAACTTCAGCGCCACAGCCGTTTTCAGATAGCCCTCAATGCAAAGGCTCTAGACGCAAATATTGGTGTGAGAGCTAATTCAATCAAGGAAACACTGCATGTTGGTGAAGGGCATATTGAAGAAGGATCAGCCGAGTGGTTCTTGTGGGAGAACAACTCCATTTGGCTCACTAACTTCACACACCATCAGGCTTCCAAGCAGCTCTCAAGGAAACTCAGTTTTCACACTCTATGCTTAGTGCCCTTTGAGTGCATTATCTAGGAATGAACCTGGTAGAGCATCCCACACAAACGAATGCTCCACATGCGGGTTTCACATGCCACCAACTCCACATTCTCAGGCAACTTCAGCGCCACAGCAGTTTTCAGATAGCCCTCAATGCAAAGGCTCTAGACGCAAATATTGGTGTGAGAGCTAATTCAATCAAGGAAACACTGCATGTTGGTGAAGGGCATATTGAAGAAGGATCAGCCGAGTGGTTCTTGTGGGAGAACAACTCCATTTGGCTCAATAACTTCACACACCATCAGGCTTCCAAGCAGCTCTCAAGGAAACTCAGTTTTCACACTCTATGCTTAGTGCCCTTTGTAAGGCTAGGACTGAAATGAACCTGGTAGAGCATCCCACACAAACGAATGCTCCACATGCGGGTTTCACATGCCACCAACTCCACATTCACAGGCAACTTCAGCGCCACAGCCGTTTGCAGATAGCCCTCAATGCAAAGGCTCTAGACGCAAATATTGGTGTGAGCTAATTCAATCAAGGAAACACTGCATGTTGGTGAAGGGCATATTGAAGAAGGATCAGCCGAGTGGTTCTTGTGGGAGAACAACTCCATTTGGCTCACTAACGTCACACACCATCAGGCTTCCAAGCAGTTCTCAAGGAAACTCAGTTTTCACACTCTATGCTTAGTGCTCTTTGTGCGTCCAGGACTGAAATGAAGCTGGGTCAGCATCCCACACAAACGAATGCTCCACATGCGGGTTTCACATGCCACCAACTCCACATTCACAGGCAACTTCGGCGCCACAGCCGTTTTCAGATAGCCCTCAATGCAAAGGCTCTAGACGCAAATATTGGTGTGAGCTAATTCAATTAAGGAAACACTGCATGTTGGTGAAGGGCATATTGAAGAAGGATCAGCCGAGTGGTTCTTGTGGGAGAACAACTCCATTTGGCTCACTAACTTCACACACCATCAGGCTTCCAAGCAGCTCTCAAGGAAACTCAGTTTTCACACTCTATGCTTAGTGCTCTTTGTGTGCATTATCTTGGAATGAACCTGGTAGAGCATCCCACACAAACGAATGCTCCACATGCGGGTTTCACATGCCACCAACTCCACATTCACAGGCAACTTCAGCGCCACAGCCGTTTTCAGATAGCCCTCAATGCAAAGGCTCTAGACTCAAATATTGGTGTGAGAGCTAATTCAATCAAGGAAACACTGCATGTTTGTGAAGGGCATATTGAAGAAGGATCAGCCGAGTGGTTCTTGTGGGAGAACAACTCCATTTGGCTCACTAACTTCACACACCATCAGGCTTCCAAGCAGCTCTCAAGGAAACTCAGTTTTCACACTCTATGCTTAGTGCCCTTTGTATGGCTAGGACTGAAATGAACCTGGTAGAGCATCCCACACAAACGAATGCTCCACATGCGGGTTTCACATGCCACCAACTCCACATTCACAGGCAACTTCAGCGCCACAGCCGTTTTCAGATAGCCCTCAATGCAAAGGCTCTAGACGCAAATATTGGTGTGAGAGTTAATTCAATCAAGGAAACACTGCATGTTGGTGAAGGGCATATTGAAGAAGGATCAGCCGAGTGGTTCTTGTGGGAGAACAACTCCATTTGGCTCACTAACTTCACACACCATCAGGCTTCCAAGCAGCTCTCAAGGAAACTCAGTTTTCACACTCTATGCTTAGTGCCCTTTGAGTGAATAGGACTGAAATGAAGCTTGGAGAGCATCGCACAGAAAAGAATGCTCCACATGCGGGTTTCACATGCCACCAACTCCACATTCACAGGCAACTTCAGCGCCACAGCCGTTTTCAGATAGCCCTCAATGCAAAGGCTCTAGACGCAAATATTGGTGTGAGAGCTAATTCAATCAAGGAAACACTGCATGTTGGTGAAGGGCATATTGAAGAAGGATCAGCCGAGTGGTTCTTGTGGGAGAACAACTCCATTTGGCTCACTAACTTCACACACCCTCAGGCTTCCAAGCAGCTCTCAAGGAAACTCAGTTTTCACACTCTATGCTTAGTGCCCTTTGAGTGCATTATCTAGGAATGAACCTGGTAGAGCTTCCCACACAAACGAATGCTCCACATGCGGGTTTCACATGCCACCAACTCCACATTCACAGGCAACTTCAGCGCCACAGCCGTTTTCAGATAGCCCTCAATGCAAAGGCTCTAGACGCAAATATTGGTGTGAGAGCTAATTCAATCAAGGAAACACTGCATGTTGGTGAAGGGCATATTGAAGAAGGATCAGCCGAGTGGTTCTTGTGGGAGAACAACTCCATTTGGCTCACTAACTTCACACACCATCAGGCTTCCAAGCAGCTCTCAAGGAAACTCAGTTTTCACACTCTATGCTTAGTGCCCTTTGAGTGCATTATCTAGGAATGAACCTGGTAGAGCATCCCACACAAACGAATGCTCCACATGCGGGTTTCACATGCCACCAACTCCACATTCACAGGCAACTTCAGCGCCACACAGCCGTTTTCAGATAGCCCTCAATGCAAAGGCTCTAGACGCAAATATTTGGTATGAGAGCTAATTCAATCAAGGAAACACTGCATGTTGGTGAAGGGCATATTGAAGAAGGATCAGCCGAGTGGTTCTTGTGGGAGAACAACTCCATTTGGCTCACTAACTTCACACACCATCAGGCTTCCAAGCAGCTCTCAAGGAAACTCAGTTTTCACACTCTATGCTTAGTGCCCTTTGTATGGCTAGGACTGAAATGAACCTGGTAGAGCATCCCACAACGAATGCTCCACATGCGGGTTTCACATGCCACCAACTCCACATTCACAGGCAACTTCAGCGCCACAGCCGTTTGCAGATAGCCCTCAATGCAAAGGCTCTAGACGCAAATATTGGTGTGAGAGCTAATTCAATCAAGGAAACACTGCATGTTGGTGAAGGGCATATTGAAGAAGGATCAGCCGAGTGGTTCTTGTGGGAGAACAACTCCATTTGGCTCACTAACTTCACACACCATCAGGCTTCCAAGCAGCTCTCAAGGAACTCAGTTTTCACACTCTATGCTTAGTGCCATTTGTATGGCTAGGACTGAAATGAACCTGGTAGAGCATCCCACACAAACGAATGCTCCACATGCGGGTTTCACATGCCACCAACTCCACATTCACAGGCAACTTCAGCGCCACAGCCGTTTTCAGATAGCCCTCAATGCAAAGGCTCTAGACGCAAATATTGGTGTGAGAGTTAATTCAATCAAGGAAACACTGCATGTTGGTGAAGGGCATATTGAAGAAGGATCAGCCGAGTGGTTCTTGTGGGAGAACAACTCCATTTGGCTCACTAACTTCACACACCATCAGGCTTCCAAGCAGCTCTCAAGGAAACTCAGTTTTCACACTCTATGCTTAGTGCCCTTTGAGTGAATAGGACTGAAATGAAGCTTGGAGAGCATCGCACAGAAACGAATGCTCCACATGCGGGTTTCACATGCCACCAACTCCACATTCACAGGCAACTTCAGCGCCACAGCCGTTTTCAGATAGCCCTCAATGCAAAGGCTCTAGACGCAAATATTGGTGTGAGAGCTAATTCAATCAAGGAAACACTGCATGTTGGTGAAGGGCATATTGAAGAAGGATCAGCCGAGTGGTTCTTGTGGAGAACAACTCCATTTGGCTCACTAACTTCACACACCCTCAGGCTTCCAAGCAGCTCTCAAGGAAACTCAGTTTTCACACTCTATGCTTAGTGCCCTTTGAGTGCATTATCTAGGAATGAACCTGGTAGAGCATCCCACACAAACGAATGCTCCACATGCGGGTTTCACATGCCACCAACTCCACATTCACAGGCAACTTCAGCGCCACAGCCGTTTCAGATAGCCCTCAATGCAAAGGCTCTAGACGCAAATATTGGTGTGAGAGCTAATTCAATCAAGGAAACACTGCATGTTGGTGAAGGGCATATTGAAGAAGGATCAGCCGAGTGGTTCTTGTGGGAGAACAACTCCATTTGGCTCACTAACTTCACACACCATCAGGCTTCCAAGCAGCTCTCAAGGAAACTCAGTTTTCACACTCTATGCTTAGTGCCCTTTGTATGGCTAGGACTGAAATGAACCTGGTAGAGCATCCCACACAAACGAATGCTCCACATGCGGGTTTCACATGCCACCAACTCCACATTCACAGGCAACTTCAGCGCCACAGCCGTTTTCAGATAGCCTCAATGCAAAGGCTCTAGACGCAAATATTGGTGTGAGAGCTAATTCAATCAAGGAAACACTGCATGTTGGTGAAGGGCATATTGAAGAAGGATCAGCCGAGTGGTTCTTGTGGGAGAACAACTCCATTTGGCTCACTAACTTCACACACCATCAGGCTTCCAAGCAGCTCTCAAGGAAACTCAGTTTTCACACTCTATGCTTAGTGCCCTTTGTATGGCTAGGACTGAAATGAACCTGGTAGAGCATCCCACACAAACGAATGCTCCACATGCGGGGTTTCACATGCCACCAACTCCACATTCACAGGCAACTTCAGCACCACAGCCGTTTTCAGATAGCCCTCAATGCAAAGGCTCTAGACGCAAATATTGGTGTGAGAGCTAATTCAATCAAGGAAACACTGCGTGTTGGTGAAGGGCATATTGAAGAAGGATCAGCCGAGTGGTTCTTGTGGGAGAACAACTCCATTTGGCTCACTAACTTCACACACCATCAGGCTTCCAAGCAGCTCTCAAGGAAACTCAGTTTTCACACTCTATGCTTAGTGCCCTTTGAGTGCATTATCTAGGAATGAACCTGGTAGAGCATCCCACACAAACGAATGCTTCACATGCGGGTTTCACATGCCACCAACTCCACATTCACAGGCAACTTCAGCGCCACAGCCGTTTTCAGATAGCCCTCAATGCAAAGGCTCTAGACGCAAATATTGGTGTGAGAGCTAATTCAATCAAGGAAACACTGCATGTTGGTGAAGGGCATATTGAAGAAGGATCAGCCGAGTGGTTCTTGTGGGAGAACAACTCCATTTGGCTCACTAACTTCACACACCATCAGGCTTCCAAGCAGCTCTCAAGGAAACTCAGTTTTCACACTCTATGCTTAGTGCCCTTTGTATGCCTAGGAATGAAATGAACCTGGTAGAGCATCCCACACAAACGAAAGCTCCACATGCGGGTTTCACATGCCACCAACTCCACATTCACAGGCAACTTCAGCGCCACAGCCGTTTTCAGGTAGCCCTCAATGCAAAGGCTCTAGACGCAAATATTGGTGTGAGAGCTAATTCAATCAAGGAAACACTGCATGTTGGTGAAGGGCATATTGAAGAAGGATCAGCCGAGTGGTTCTTGTGGGAGAACAACTCCATTTGGCTCACTAACTTCACACACCATCAGGCTTCCAAGCAGCTCTCAAGGAAACTCAGTTTTCACACTCTATGCTTAGTGCCCTTTGTATGGCTAGGACTGAAATGAACCTGGTAGAGCATCCCACACAAACGAATGCTCCACATGCGGGTTTCACATGCCACCAACTCCACATTCACAGGCAACTTCAGCGCCACAGCCGTTTTCAGATAGCCCTCAATGCAAAGGCTCTAGACGCAAATATTGGTGTGAGAGCTAATTCAATCAAGGAAACACTGCATGTTGGTGAAGGGCATATTGAAGAAGGATCAGCCGAGTGGTTCTTGTGGGAGAACAACTCCATTTGGCTCACTAACTTCACACACCATCAGGCTTCCAAGCAGCTCTCAAGGAAACTCAGTTTTCACACTCTATGCTTAGTGCTCTTTGAGTGCATTATCTAGGAATGAACCTGGTAGAGCATCCCACACAAACGAATGCTCCACATGAGGGTTTCACATGCCACCAACTCCACATTCACAGGCAACTTCAGCGCCACAGCCGTTTTCAGATAGCCCTCAATGCAAAGGCTCTAGACGCAAATATTGGTGTGAGAGCTAATTCAATCAAGGAAACACTGCATGTTGGTGAAGGGCATATTGAAGAAGGATCAGCCGAGTGGTTCTTGTGGGAGAACAACTCCATTTGGCTCACTAACTTCACACACCATCAGGCTTCCAAGCAGCTCTCAAGGAAACTCAGTTTTCACACTCTATGCTTAGTGCCCTTTGAGTGCATTATCTAGGAATGAACCTGGTAGAGCATCCCACACAAACGAATGCTCCACATGCGGGTTTCACATGCCACCAACTCCACATTCACAGACAACTTCAGCGCCACAGCCGTTTTCAGATAGCCCTCAATGCAAAGGCTCTAGACGCAAATATTGGTGTGAGAGCTAATTCAATCAAGGAAACACTGCATGTTGGTGAAGGGCATATTGAAGAAGGATCAGCCGAGTGGTTCTTGTGGGAGAACAACTCCATTTGGCTCACTAACTTCACACACCATCAGGCTTCCAAGCAGCTCTCAAGGAAACTCAGTTTTCACACTCTATGCTTAGTGCCCTTTGTATGGCTAGGACTGAAATGAACCTGGTAGAGCATCCCACACAAACGAATGCTCCACATGCGGGTTTCACATGCCACCAACTCCACATTCACAGGCAACTTCAGCGCCACAGCCGTTTTCAGATAGCCCTCAATGCAAAGGCTCTAGACGCAAATATTGGTGTGAGAGCTAATTCAATCAAGGAAACACTGCATGTTGGTGAAGGGCATATTGAAGAAGGATCAGCCGAGTGGTTCTTGTGGGAGAACAACTCCATTTGGCTCACTAACTTCACACACCATCAGGCTTCCAAGCAGCTCTCAAGGAAACTCAGTTTTCACACTCTGTGCTTTGTGCTCTTTGTGCGCCCAGGACTGAAATGAAGCTTGGTCAGCATCCCACACAAACGAATGCTCCACATGCGGGTTTCACATGCCACCAACTCCACATTCACAGGCAACTTCAGCGCCACAGCCGTTTTCAGATAGCCCTCAATGCAAAGGCTCTAGACGCAAATATTGGTGTGAGAGCTAATTCAATCAAGGAAACACTGCATGTTGGTGAAGGGCATATTGAAGAAGGATCAGCCGAGTGGTTCTTGTGGGAGAACAACTCCATTTGGCTCACTAACTTCACACACCATCAGGCTTCCAAGCAGCTCTCAAGGAAACTCAGTTTTCACACTCTATGCTTAGTGCCCTTTGTATGGCTAGGACTGAAATGAACCTGGTAGAGCATCCCACACAAACGAATGCTCCACATGCGGGTTTCACATGCCACCAACTCCACATTCACAGGCAACTCAGCGCCACAGCCGTTTTCAGATAGCCCTCAATGCAAAGGCTCTAGACGCAAATATTGGTGTGAAAGTTAATTCAATCAAGGAAACACTGCATGTTGGTGAAGGGCATATTGAAGAAGGATCAGCCGAGTGGTTCTTGTGGGAAAACAACTCCATTTGGCTCACTAACTTCACACACCATCAGGCTTCCAAGCAGCTCTCAAGGAAACTCAGTTTTCACACTCTATGCTTAGTGCCCTTTGAGTGCATTACCTAGGAATGAACCTGGTAGAGCATCCCACACAAACGAATGCTCCACATGCGGGTTTCACATGCCACCAACTCCACATTCACAGGCAACTTCAGCGCCACAGCCGTTTTCAGATAGCCCTCAATGCAAAGGCTCTAGACGCAAATATTGGTGTGAGAGCTAATTCAATCAAGGAAACACTGCATGTTGGTGAAGGGCATATTGAAGAAGGATCAGCCGAGTGGTTCTTGTGGGAGAACAACTCCATTTGGCTCACTAACTTCACACACCATCACGCTTCCAAGCAGCTCTCAAGGAAACTCAGTTTTCACACTCTATGCTTAGTGCCCTTTGTAAGGCTAGGACTGAAATGAACCTGGTAGAGCATCCCACACAAACGAATGCTCCACATGCGGGTTTCACATGCCACCAACTCCACATTCACAGGCAACTTCAGCGCCACAGCCTTTTGCAGATAGCCCTCAATGCAAAGGCTCTAGACGCAAATATTGGTGTGAGCTAATTCAATCAAGGAAACACTGCATGTTGGTGAAGGGCATATGGAAGAAGGATCAGCCGAGTGGTTCTTGTGGGAGAACAACTCCATTTGGCTCACTAACTTCACACACCATCAGGCTTCCAAGCAGCTCTCAAGGAAACTCAGTTTTCACACTCTATGCTTAGTGCTCTTTGTGCGCCCAGGACTGAAATGAACCTGGGTCAGCATCCCACACAAACGAATGCTCCACATGCGGGTTTCACATGCCACCAACTCCACATTCACAGGCAACTTCAGCGCCACAGCCGTTTTCAGATAGCCCTCAATGCAAAGGCTCTAGACGCAAATATTGGTGTGAGCTAATTCAATCAAGGAAACACTGCATGCTGGTGAAGGGCATATTGAAGAAGGATCACCGAGTGGTTCTTGTGGGAGAACAACTCCATTTGGCTCACTAACTTCACACACCATCAGGCTTCCAAGCAGCTCTCAAGGAAACTCAGTTTTCACACTCTATGCTTAGTGCCCTTTGAGTGCATTATCTAGGAATGAACCTGGTAGAGCATCCCACACAAACGAATGCTCCACATGCGGGTTTCACATGCCACCAACTCCACATTCACAGGCAACTTCAGCGCCACAGCCGTTTTCAGATAGCCCTCAATGCAAAGGCTCTAGACGCAAATATTGGTGTGAGAGCTAATTCAATCAAGGAAACACTGCATGTTGGTGAAGGGCATATTGAAGAAGGATCAGCCGAGTGGTTCTTGTGGGAGAACAACTCCATTTGGCTCACTAACTTCACACACCATCAGGCTTCCAAGCAGCTCTCAAGGAAACTCAGTTTTCACACTCTATGCTTAGTGCTCTTTGTGCGCCAGGACTGAAATGAAGCTTGGTCAGCATCCCACACAAACGAATGCTCCACATGCGGGTTTCACATGCCACCAACTCCACATTCACAGGCAACTTCAGCGCCACAGCCGTTTTCAGATAGCCCTCAATGCAAAGGCTCTAGACGCAAATATTGGGTGTGAGAGCTAATTCAATCAAGGAAACACTGCATGTTGGTGAAGGGCATATTGAAGAAGGATCAGCCGAGTGGTTCTTGTGGGAGAACAACTCCATTTGGCTCACTAACTTCACACACCATCAGGCTTCCAAGCAGCTCTCAAGGAAACTCAGTTTTCACACTCTATGCTTAGTGCCCTTTGAGTGCATTATCTAGGAATGAACCTGGTAGAGCATCCCACACAAACGAATGCTCCACATGCGGGTTTCACATGCCACCAACTCCACATTCACAGGCAACTTCAGCGCCACAGCCGTTTTCAGATAGCCCTCAATGCAAAGGCTCTAGACGCAAATATTGGTGTGAGAGCTAATTCAATCAAGGAAACACTGCATGTTGGTGAAGGGCATATTGAAGAAGGATCAGCCGAGTGGTTCTTGTGGGAAAACAACTCCATTTGGCTCACTAACTTCACACACCATCAGGCTTCCAAGCAGCTCTCAAGGAAACTCAGTTTTCACACTCTATGCTTAGTGCCCTTTGTATGGCTAGGACTGAAATGAACCTGGTAGAGCATCCCACACAAACGAATGCTCCACATGCGGGTTTCACATGCCACCAACTCCACATTCACAGGCAACTTCAGCGCCACAGCCGTTTTCAGATAGCCCTCAATGCAAAGGCTCTAGACGCAAATATTGGTGTGAGAGCTAATTCAATCAAGGAAACACTGCATGTTGGTGAAGGGCATATTGAAGAAGGATCAGCCGAGTGGTTCTTGTGGGAGAACAACTCC
>NW_026698142.1:0-58699 GCF_030435755.1 Ochotona princeps
GGAGAACAACTCCATTTGGCTCACTAACTTCACACACCATCAGGCTTCCAAGCAGCTCTCAAGGAAACTCAGTTTTCACACTCTATGCTTAGTGCGGTTTGAGTGCCTAGGACTGAAATGAAGCTTGGTGAGCATCCCACACAAACGAATGCTCCACATGCGGGTTTCACATGGTAAAAACTCCACATTCTCAGGCAACTTCAGCGCCACAGCCGTTTTCAGATAGCCCTCAATGCAAAGGCTCTAGACGCAAATATTGGTGTGAGAGGTAATTCAATCAAGGAAACACTGCATGTTGGTGAAGGGCATATTGAAGAAGGATCAGCCGAGTGGTTCTTGTGGGAGAACAACTCCATTTGGCTCACTAACTTCACACACCATCAGGCTTCCAAGCAGCTCTCAAGGAAACTCAGTTTTCACACTCTATGCTTAGTGCGCTTTGAGTGCCTAGGACTGAAATGAAGCTTGGTGAAGATTCCACACAAACGAATGCTCCACATGCGGGTTTCACATGCCACCAACTCCACATTCTCAGGCAACTTCAGCGCCACAGCCGTTTTCAGATAGCCCTCAATGCAAAGGCTCTAGACGCAAATATTGGTGTGAGAGCTAATTCAATGAAGGAAACACTGCATGTTGGTGAAGGGCATATTGAAGAAGGATCAGCCGAGTGGTTCTTGTGGGAGAACAACTCCATTTGGCTCACTAACTTCACACACCATCAGGCTTCCAAGCAGCTCTCAAGGAAACTCAGTTTTCACACTCTGTGCTTAGTGCGCTTTGAGTGCCTAGGACTGAAATGAAGCTTGGTGAAGATTCCACACAAACGAATGCTCCACATGCGGGTTTCACATGCCACCAACTCCACATTCTCAGGCAACTTCAGCGCCACAGCCGTTTTCAGATAGCCCTCAATGCACAGGCTCTAGACGCAAATATTGGTGTGAGAGCTAATTCAATGAAGGAAACACTGCATGTTGGTGAAGGGCATATTGAAGAAGGATCAGCCGAGTGGCTCTTGTGGGAGAACAACTCCATTTGGCTCACTAACTTCACACACCATCAGGCTTCCAAGCAGCTCTCAAGGAAACTCAGTTTTCACACTCTATGCTTAGTGCCCTTTGAGTGCATTATCTAGGAATGAACCTGGTAGAGCATCCCACACAAACGAATGCTTCACATGCGGGTTTCACATGCCACCAACTCCACATTCTCAGGCAACTTCAGCGCCACAGCCGTTTTCAGATAGCCCTCAATGCAAAGGCTCTAGACGCAAATATTGGTGTGAGAGCTAATTCAATCAAGGAAACACTGCATGTTGGTGAAGGGCATATTGAAGAAGGATCAGCCGAGTGGTTCTTGTGGGAGAACAACTCCATTTGTCTCACTAACTTCACACACCATCAGGCTTCCAAGCAGCTCTCAAGGAAACTCAGTTTTCACACTCTATGCTTAGTTTCCTTTGAGTGCATTATCTAGGAATGAACCTGGTAGAGCATCCCACACAAACGAATGCTCCACATGCGGGTTTCACATGCCACCAACTCCACATTCTCAGGCAACTTCAGCGCCACAGCCGTTTTCAGATAGCCCTCAATGCAAAGGCTCTAGACGCAAATATTGGTGTGAGAGCTAATTCAATCAAGGAAACACTGCATGTTGGTGAAGGGCATATTGAAGAAGGATCAGCCGAGTGGTTCTTGTGGGAGAACAACTCCATTTGGCTCACTAACTTCACACACCATCAGGCTTCCAAGCAGCTCTCAAGGAAACTCAGTTTTCACACTCTATGCTTAGTGCGCTTTGAGTGCCTAGGACTGAAATGAAGCTTGGTGAAGATCCCACAGAAATGAATGCTCCACATGCGGGTTTCACATGCCACCAACTCCACATTCTCAGGCAACTTCAGCGCCACAGCCGTTTTCAGATAGCCCTCAATGCAAAGGCTCTAGACGCAAATATTGGTGTGAGAGATAATTCAATCAAGGAAACACTGCATGTTGGTGAAGGGCATATTGAAGAAGGATCAGCCGAGTGGTTCTTGTGGGAGAACAACTCCATTTGGCTCACTAACTTCACACACCATCAGGCTTCCAAGCAGCTCTCAAGGAAACTCAGTTTTCACACTCTATGCTTAGTGCGCTTTGAGTGCCTAGGACTGAAATGAAGCTTGGTGAAGATCCCACACAAACGAATGCTCCACATGCGGGTTTCACATGCCACCAACTCCACATTCTCAGGCAACTTCAGCGCCACAGCCGTTTTCAGATAGCCCTCAATGCAAAGGCTCTAGAAGCAAATATTGTTGTGAGAGCTAATTCAATCAAGGAAACACTGCATGTTGGTGAAGGGCATATTGAAGAAGGATCAGCCGAGTGGTTCTTGTGGGAGAACAACTCCATTTGGCTCACTAACTTCACACACCATCAGGCTTCCAAGCAGCTCTCAAGGAAACTCAGTTTTCACACTCTATGCTTAGTGCCCTTTGAGTGCATTATCTCGGAATGAACATGGTAGAGCATCCCACACAAACGAATGCTCCACATGCGGGTTTCACATGCCACCAACTCCACATTCTCAGGCAACTTCAGCGCCACAGCCGTTTTCAGATAGCCCTCAATGCAAAATCTCTAGACGCAAATATGGGTGTGAGAGCTGATTCAATCAAGGAAACACTGCATGATGTTGAAGGGCATATTGAAGAAGGATCAGCCGAGTGGTTCTTGTGGGAGAACAACTCCATTTGGCTCACTAACTTCACACACCATCAGGCTTCCAAGCACCTCTCAAGGAAACTCAGTTTTCACACTCTATGCTTAGTGCCGTTTGAGTGCCTAGTACTGAAATGAAGCTTGGTGAAGATCCCACACAAACGAATGCTCCACATGCGGGTTTCACATGCCACCAACTCCACATTCTCAGGCAACTTCAGCGCCACAGCCGTTTTCAGATAGCCCTCAATGCAAAGGCTCTAGACGCAAATATTGGTGTGAGAGCTAATTCAATGAAGGAAACACTGCATGTTGGTGAAGGGCATATTGAAGAAGGATCAGCCGAGTGGCTCTTGTGGGAGAACAACTCCATTTGGCTCACTAACTTCACACACCATCAGGCTTCCAAGCAGCTCTCAAGGAAACTCAGTTTTCACACTCTATGCTTAGTGCCCTTTGAGTGCATTATCTAGGAATGAACCTGGTAGAGCATCCCACACAAACGAATGCTCCACATGCGGGTTTCACATGCCACCAACTCCACATTCTCAGGCAACTTCAGCGCCACAGCCGTTTTCAGATAGCCCTCAATGCAAAGGCTCTAGACGCAAATATTGGTGTGAGAGCTAATTCAATGAAGGAAACACTGCATGTTGGTGAAGGGCATATTGAAGAAGGATCAGCCGAGTGGTTCTTGTGGGAGAACAACTCCATTTGTCTCACTAACTTCACACACCATCAGGCTTCCAAGCAGCTCTCAAGGAAACTCAGTTTTCACACTCTATGCTTAGTTTCCTTTGAGTGCATTATCTAGGAATGAACCTGGTAGAGCATCCCACACAAACGAATGCTCCACATGCGGGTTTCACATGCCACCAACTCCACATTCTCAGGCAACTTCAGCGCCACAGCCGTTTTCAGATAGCCCTCAATGCAAAGGCTCTAGACGCAAATATTGGTGTGAGAGCTAATTCAATCAAGGAAACACTGCATGTTGGTGAAGGGCATATTGAAGAAGGATCAGCCGAGTGGTTCTTGTGGGAGAACAACTCCATTTGGCTCACTAACTTCACACACCATCAGGCTTCCAAGCAGCTCTCAAGGAAACTCAGTTTTCACACTCTATGCTTAGTGCGCTTTGAGTGCCTAGGACTGAAATGAAGCTTGGTGAAGATCCCACAGAAATGAATGCTCCACATGCGGGTTTCACATGCCACCAACTCCACATTCTCAGGCAACTTCAGCGCCACAGCCGTTTTCAGATAGCCCTCAATGCAAAGGCTCTAGACGCAAATATTGGTGTGAGAGCTAATTCAATGAAGGAAACACTGCATGTTGGTGAAGGGCATATTGAAGAAGGATCAGCCGAGTGGTTCTTGTGGGAGAACAACTCCATTTGGCTCACTAACTTCACACACCATCAGGCTTCCAAGCAGCTCTCAAGGAAACTCAGTTTTCACACTCTATGCTTAGTGCGCTTTGAGTGCCTAGGACTGAAATGAAGCTTGGTGAAGATCCCACACAAACGAATGCTCCACATGCGGGTTTCACATGCCACCAACTCCACATTCTCAGGCAACTTCAGCGCCACAGCCGTTTTCAGATAGCCCTCAATGCAAAGGCTCTAGACGCAAATATTGGTGTGAGAGCTAATTCAATCAAGGAAACACTGCATGTTGGTGAAGGGCATATTGAAGAAGGATCAGCCGAGTGGTTCTTGTGGGAGAACAACTCCATTTGGCTCACTAACTTCACACACCATCAGGCTTCCAAGCAGCTCTCAAGGAAACTCAGTTTTCACACTCTATGCTTAGTGCCCTTTGAGTGCATTATCTCGGAATGAACATGGTAGAGCATCCCACACAAACGAATGCTCCACATGCGGGTTTCACATGCCACCAACTCCACATTCTCAGGCAACTTCAGCGCCACAGCCGTTTTCAGATAGCCCTCAATGCAAAATCTCTAGACGCAAATATGGGTGTGAGAGCTGATTCAATCAAGGAAACACTGCATGATGTTGAAGGGCATATTGAAGAAGGATCAGCCGAGTGGTTCTTGTGGGAGAACAACTCCATTTGGCTCACTAACTTCACACACCATCAGGCTTCCAAGCACCTCTCAAGGAAACTCAGTTTTCACACTCTATGCTTAGTGCCGTTTGAGTGCCTAGTACTGAAATGAAGCTTGGTGAAGATCCCACACAAACGAATGCTCCACATGCGGGTTTCACATGCCACCAACTCCACATTCTCAGGCAACTTCAGCGCCACAGCCGTTTTCAGATAGCCCTCAATGCAAAGGCTCTAGACGCAAATATTGGTGTGAGAGCTAATTCAATGAAGGAAACACTGCATGTTGGTGAAGGGCATATTGAAGAAGGATCAGCCGAGTGGTTCTTGTGGGGAACAACTCCATTTGGCTCACTAACTTCACACACCATCAGGCTTCCAAGCAGCTCTCAAGGAAACTCAGTTTTCACACTCTATGCTTAGTGCCCTTTGAGTGCATTATCTAGGAATGAACCTGGTAGAGCATCGCACACAAACGAATGCTCCACATGCGGGTTTCACATGCCACCAACTCCACATTCTCAGGCAACTTCAGCGCCACAGCCGTTTTCAGATAGCCCTCAATGCAAAGGCTCTAGACGCAAATATTGGTGTGAGAGCTAATTCAATCAAGGAAACACTGCATGTTGGTGAAGGGCATATTGAAGAAGGATCAGCCGAGTGGCTCTTGTGGGAGAACAACTCCATTTGGCTCACTAACTTCACACACCATCAGGCTTCCAAGCAGCTCTCAAGGAAACTCAGTTTTCACACTCTATGCTTAGTGCGCTTTGAGTGCCTAGGACTGAAATGAAGCTTGGTGAAGATCCCACACAAACGAATGCTCCACATGCGGGTTTCACATGCCACCAACTCCACATTCTCAGGCAACTTCAGCACCACAGCCGTTTTCAGATAGCCCTCAATGCAAAAGATCCAGATGCAACTATTTGTGTGAGAGCTAATTCAATCAAGGAAACACTGCATGATGTTGGTGAAGGGCATATTGAAGAAGGATCAGCCGAGTGGTTCTTGTGGGAGAACAACTCCATTTGGCTCACTAACTTCACACACCATCAGGCTTCCAAGCAGCTCTCAAGGAAACTCAGTTTTCACACTCTATGCTTAGTGCCCTTTGAGTGCATTATCTAGGAATGAACCTGGTAGAGCATCTCACACAAACGAATGCTCCACATGCGGGTTTCACATGCCACCAACTCCACATTCACAGGCAACTTCAGCGCCACACCCGTTTTCAGATAGCCCTCAATGCAAAGGCTCTAGACGCAAATATTGGTGTGAGAGCTAATTCAATCAAGGAAACACTGCATGTTGGTGAAGGGCATATTGAAGAAGGATCAGCCGAGTGGTTCTTGTGGGAGAACAACTCCATTTGGCTCACTAACTTCACACACCATCAGGCTTCCAAGCAGCTCTCAAGGAAACTCAGTTTTCACACTCTATGCTTAGTGCCCTTTGAGTGCATTATCTCGGAATGAACATGGTAGAGCATCCCACACAAACGAATGCTCCACATGCGGGTTTCACATGCCACCAACTCCACATTCTCAGGCAACTTCAGCGCCACAGCCGTTTTCAGATAGCCCTCAATGCAAAATCTCTAGACGCAAATATGGGTGTGAGAGCTGATTCAATCAAGGAAACACTGCATGATGTTGAAGGGCATATTGAAGAAGGATCAGCCGAGTGGTTCTTGTGGGAGAACAACTCCATTTGGCTCACTAACTTCACACACCATCAGGCTTCCAAGCACCTCTCAAGGAAACTCAGTTTTCACACTCTATGCTTAGTGCCGTTTGAGTGCCTAGTACTGAAATGAAGCTTGGTGAAGATCCCACACAAACGAATGCTCCACATGCGGGTTTCACATGCCACCAACTCCACATTCTCAGGCAACTTCAGCGCCACAGCCGTTTTCAGATAGCCCTCAATGCAAAGGCTCTAGACGCAAATATTGGTGTGAGAGCTAATTCAATCAAGGAAACACTGCATGTTGGTGAAGGGCATATTGAAGAAGGATCAGCCGAGTGGTTCTTGTGGGGAACAACTCCATTTGGCTCACTAACTTCACACACCATCAGGCTTCCAAGCAGCTCTCAAGGAAACTCAGTTTTCACACTCTATGCTTAGTGCCCTTTGAGTGCATTATCTAGGAATGAACCTGGTAGAGCATCGCACACAAACGAATGCTCCACATGCGGGTTTCACATGCCACCAACTCCACATTCTCAGGCAACTTCAGCGCCACAGCCGTTTTCAGATAGCCCTCAATGCAAAGGCTCTAGACGCAAATATTGGTGTGAGAGCTAATTCAATCAAGGAAACACTGCATGTTGGTGAAGGGCATATTGAAGAAGGATCAGCCGAGTGGCTCTTGTGGGAGAACAACTCCATTTGGCTCACTAACTTCACACACCATCAGGCTTCCAAGCAGCTCTCAAGGAAACTCAGTTTTCACACTCTATGCTTAGTGCGCTTTGAGTGCCTAGGACTGAAATGAAGCTTGGTGAAGATCCCACACAAACGAATGCTCCACATGCGGGTTTCACATGCCACCAACTCCACATTCTCAGGCAACTTCAGCACCACAGCCGTTTTCAGATAGCCCTCAATGCAAAAGATCCAGATGCAACTATTTGTGTGAGAGCTAATTCAATCAAGGAAACACTGCATGATGTTGGTGAAGGGCATATTGAAGAAGGATCAGCCGAGTGGTTCTTGTGGGAGAACAACTCCATTTGGCTCACTAACTTCACACACCATCAGGCTTCCAAGCAGCTCTCAAGGAAACTCAGTTTTCACACTCTATGCTTAGTGCCCTTTGAGTGCATTATCTAGGAATGAACCTGGTAGAGCATCTCACACAAACGAATGCTCCACATGCGGGTTTCACATGCCACCAACTCCACATTCACAGGCAACTTCAGCGCCACAGCCGTTTTCAGATAGCCCTCAATGCAAAGGCTCTAGACGCAAATATTGGTGTGAGAGCTAATTCAATCAAGGAAACACTGCATGTTGGTGAAGGGCATATTGAAGAAGGATCAGCCGAGTGGTTCTTGTGGGAGAACAACTCCATTTGGCTCACTAACTTCACACACCATCAGGCTTCCAAGCAGCTCTCAAGGAAACTCAGTTTTCACACTCTATGCTTAGTGCGGTTTGAGTGCCTAGGACTGAAATGAAGCTTGGTGAGCATCCCACACAAACGAATGCTCCACATGCGGGTTTCACATGGTAAAAACTCCACATTCTCAGGCAACTTCAGCGCCACAGCCGTTTTCAGATAGCCCTCAATGCAAAGGCTCTAGACGCAAATATTGGTGTGAGAGCTAATTCAATCAAGGAAACACTGCATGTTGGTGAAGGGCATATTGAAGAAGGATCAGCCGAGTGGCTCTTGTGGGAGAACAACTCCATTTGGCTCACTAACTTCACACACCATCAGGCTTCCAAGCAGCTCTCAAGGAAACTCAGTTTTCAGACTCTATGCTTAGTGCCCTTTGAGTGCATTATCTAGGAATGAACCTGGTAGAGCATCCCACACAAACGAATGCTCCACATGCGGGTTTCACATGCCACCAACTCCACATTCTCAGGCAACTTCAGCGCCACAGCCGTTTTCAGATAGCCCTCAATGCAAAGGCTCTAGAAGCAAATATTGTTGTGAGAGCTAATTCAATCAAGGAAACACTGCATGTTGGTGAAGGGCATATTGAAGAAGGATCAGCCGAGTGGTTCTTGTGGGAGAACAACTCCATTTGGCTCACTAACTTCACACACCATCAGGCTTCCAAGCAGCTCTCAAGGAAACTCAGTTTTCACACTCTATGCTTAGTGCCCTTTGAGTGCATTATCTCGGAATGAACATGGTAGAGCATCCCACACAAACGAATGCTCCACATGCGGGTTTCACATGCCACCAACTCCACATTCTCAGGCAACTTCAGCGCCACAGCCGTTTTCAGATAGCCCTCAATGCAAAATCTCTAGACGCAAATATGGGTGTGAGAGCTGATTCAATCAAGGAAACACTGCATGATGTTGAAGGGCATATTGAAGAAGGATCAGCCGAGTGGTTCTTGTGGGAGAACAACTCCATTTGGCTCACTAACTTCACACACCATCAGGCTTCCAAGCACCTCTCAAGGAAACTCAGTTTTCACACTCTATGCTTAGTGCCGTTTGAGTGCCTAGTACTGAAATGAAGCTTGGTGAAGATCCCACACAAACGAATGCTCCACATGCGGGTTTCACATGCCACCAACTCCACATTCTCAGGCAACTTCAGCGCCACAGCCGTTTTCAGATAGCCCTCAATGCAAAGGCTCTAGACGCAAATATTGGTGTGAGAGCTAATTCAATGAAGGAAACACTGCATGTTGGTGAAGGGCATATTGAAGAAGGATCAGCCGAGTGGTTCTTGTGGGGAACAACTCCATTTGGCTCACTAACTTCACACACCATCAGGCTTCCAAGCAGCTCTCAAGGAAACTCAGTTTTCACACTCTATGCTTAGTGCCCTTTGAGTGCATTATCTAGGAATGAACCTGGTAGAGCATCGCACACAAACGAATGCTCCACATGCGGGTTTCACATGCCACCAACTCCACATTCTCAGGCAACTTCAGCGCCACAGCCGTTTTCAGATAGCCCTCAATGCAAAGGCTCTAGACGCAAATATTGGTGTGAGAGCTAATTCAATCAAGGAAACACTGCATGTTGGTGAAGGGCATATTGAAGAAGGATCAGCCGAGTGGCTCTTGTGGGAGAACAACTCCATTGGGCTCACTAACTTCACACACCATCAGGCTTCCAAGCAGCTCTCAAGGAAACTCAGTTTTCACACTCTATGCTTAGTGCGCTTTGAGTGCCTAGGACTGAAATGAAGCTTGGTGAAGATCCCACACAAACGAATGCTCCACATGCGGGTTTCACATGCCACCAACTCCACATTCTCAGGCAACTTCAGCACCACAGCCGTTTTCAGATAGCCCTCAATGCAAAAGATCCAGATGCAACTATTTGTGTGAGAGCTAATTCAATCAAGGAAACACTGCATGATGTTGGTGAAGGGCATATTGAAGAAGGATCAGCCGAGTGGTTCTTGTGGGAGAACAACTCCATTTGGCTCACTAACTTCACACACCATCAGGCTTCCAAGCAGCTCTCAAGGAAACTCAGTTTTCACACTCTATGCTTAGTGCCCTTTGAGTGCATTATCTAGGAATGAACCTGGTAGAGCATCTCACACAAACGAATGCTCCACATGCGGGTTTCACATGCCACCAACTCCACATTCACAGGCAACTTCAGCGCCACACCCGTTTTCAGATAGCCCTCAATGCAAAGGCTCTAGACGCAAATATTGGTGTGAGAGCTAATTCAATCAAGGAAACACTGCATGTTGGTGAAGGGCATATTGAAGAAGGATCAGCCGAGTGGTTCTTGTGGGAGAACAACTCCATTTGGCTCACTAACTTCACACACCATCAGGCTTCCAAGCAGCTCTCAAGGAAACTCAGTTTTCACACTCTATGCTTAGTGCCCTTTGAGTGCATTATCTCGGAATGAACATGGTAGAGCATCCCACACAAACGAATGCTCCACATGCGGGTTTCACATGCCACCAACTCCACATTCTCAGGCAACTTCAGCGCCACAGCCGTTTTCAGATAGCCCTCAATGCAAAATCTCTAGACGCAAATATGGGTGTGAGAGCTGATTCAATCAAGGAAACACTGCATGATGTTGAAGGGCATATTGAAGAAGGATCAGCCGAGTGGTTCTTGTGGGAGAACAACTCCATTTGGCTCACTAACTTCACACACCATCAGGCTTCCAAGCACCTCTCAAGGAAACTCAGTTTTCACACTCTATGCTTAGTGCCGTTTGAGTGCCTAGTACTGAAATGAAGCTTGGTGAAGATCCCACACAAACGAATGCTCCACATGCGGGTTTCACATGCCACCAACTCCACATTCTCAGGCAACTTCAGCGCCACAGCCGTTTTCAGATAGCCCTCAATGCAAAGGCTCTAGACGCAAATATTGGTGTGAGAGCTAATTCAATGAAGGAAACACTGCATGTTGGTGAAGGGCATATTGAAGAAGGATCAGCCGAGTGGTTCTTGTGGGGAACAACTCCATTTGGCTCACTAACTTCACACACCATCAGGCTTCCAAGCAGCTCTCAAGGAAACTCAGTTTTCACACTCTATGCTTAGTGCCCTTTGAGTGCATTATCTAGGAATGAACCTGGTAGAGCATCGCACACAAACGAATGCTCCACATGCGGGTTTCACATGCCACCAACTCCACATTCTCAGGCAACTTCAGCGCCACAGCCGTTTTCAGATAGCCCTCAATGCAAAGGCTCTAGACGCAAATATTGGTGTGAGAGCTAATTCAATCAAGGAAACACTGCATGTTGGTGAAGGGCATATTGAAGAAGGATCAGCCGAGTGGCTCTTGTGGGAGAACAACTCCATTTGGCTCACTAACTTCACACACCATCAGGCTTCCAAGCAGCTCTCAAGGAAACTCAGTTTTCACACTCTATGCTTAGTGCGCTTTGAGTGCCTAGGACTGAAATGAAGCTTGGTGAAGATCCCACACAAACGAATGCTCCACATGCGGGTTTCACATGCCACCAACTCCACATTCTCAGGCAACTTCAGCACCACAGCCGTTTTCAGATAGCCCTCAATGCAAAAGATCCAGATGCAACTATTTGTGTGAGAGCTAATTCAATCAAGGAAACACTGCATGATGTTGGTGAAGGGCATATTGAAGAAGGATCAGCCGAGTGGTTCTTGTGGGAGAACAACTCCATTTGGCTCACTAACTTCACACACCATCAGGCTTCCAAGCAGCTCTCAAGGAAACTCAGTTTTCACACTCTATGCTTAGTGCCCTTTGAGTGCATTATCTAGGAATGAACCTGGTAGAGCATCTCACACAAACGAATGCTCCACATGCGGGTTTCACATGCCACCAACTCCACATTCACAGGCAACTTCAGCGCCACAAGCCGTTTTCAGATAGCCCTCAATGCAAAGGCTCTAGACGCAAATATTGGTGTGAGAGCTAATTCAATCAAGGAAACACTGCATGTTGGTGAAGGGCATATTGAAGAAGGATCAGCCGAGTGGTTCTTGTGGGAGAACAACTCCATTTGGCTCACTAACTTCACACACCATCAGGCTTCCAAGCAGCTCTCAAGGAAACTCAGTTTTCACACTCTATGCTTAGTGCGGTTTGAGTGCCTAGGACTGAAATGAAGCTTGGTGAGCATCCCACACAAACGAATGCTCCACATGCGGGTTTCACATGGTAAAAACTCCACATTCTCAGGCAACTTCAGCGCCACAGCCGTTTTCAGATAGCCCTCAATGCAAAGGCTATAGACGCAAATATTGGTGTGAGAGCTAATTCAATCAAGGAAACACTGCATGTTGGTGAAGGGCATATTGAAGAAGGATCAGCCGAGTGGCTCTTGTGGGAGAACAACTCCATTTGGCTCACTAACTTCACACACCATCAGGCTTCCAAGCAGCCTCTCAAGGAAACTCAGTTTTCACACTCTATGCTTAGTGCGCTTTGAGTGCCTAGGACTGAAATGAAGCTTGGTGAAGATTCCACACAAACGAATGCTCCACATGCGGGTTTCACATGCCACCAACTCCACATTCTCAGGCAACTTCAGCGCCACAGCCGTTTTCAGATAGCCCTCAATGCAAAGGCTCTAGACGCAAATATTGGTGTGAGAGCTAATTCAATGAAGGAAACACTGCATGTTGGTGAAGGGCATATTGAAGAAGGATCAGCCGAGTGGTTCTTGTGGGAGAACAACTCCATTTGGCTCACTAACTTCACACACCATCAGGCTTCCAAGCAGCTCTCAAGGAAACTCAGTTTTCACACTCTGTGCTTAGTGCGCTTTGAGTGCCTAGGACTGAAATGAAGCTTGGTGAAGATTCCACACAAACGAATGCTCCACATGCGGGTTTCACATGCCACCAACTCCACATTCTCAGGCAACTTCAGCGCCACAGCCGTTTTCAGATAGCCCTCAATGCACAGGCTCTAGACGCAAATATTGGTGTGAGAGCTAATTCAATGAAGGAAACACTGCATGTTGGTGAAGGGCATATTGAAGAAGGATCAGCCGAGTGGATCTTGTGGGGAGAACAACTCCATTTGGCTCACTAACTTCACACACCATCAGGCTTCCAAGCAGCTCTCAAGGAAACTCAGTTTTCACACTCTATGCTTAGTGCCCTTTGAGTGCATTATCTAGGAATGAACCTGGTAGAGCATCCCACACAAACGAATGCTCCACATGCGGGTTTCACATGCCACCAACTCCACATTCTCAGGCAACTTCAGCGCCACAGCCGTTTTCAGATAGCCCTCAATGCAAAGGCTCTAGACGCAAATATTGGTGTGAGAGCTAATTCAATCAAGGAAACACTGCATGTTGGTGAAGGGCATATTGAAGAAGGATCAGCCGAGTGGTTCTTGTGGGAGAACAACTCCATTTGTCTCACTAACTTCACACACCATCAGGCTTCCAAGCAGCTCTCAAGGAAACTCAGTTTTCACACTCTATGCTTAGTTTCCTTTGAGTGCATTATCTAGGAATGAACCTGGTAGAGCATCCCACACAAACGAATGCTCCACATGCGGGTTTCACATGCCACCAAGTCCACATTCTCAGGCAACTTCAGCGCCACAGCCGTTTTCAGATAGCCCTCAATGCAAAGGCTCTAGACGCAAATATTGGTGTGAGAGCTAATTCAATCAAGGAAACACTGCATGTTGGTGAAGGGCATATTGAAGAAGGATCAGCCGAGTGGTTCTTGTGGGAGAACAACTCCATTTGGCTCACTAACTTCACACACCATCAGGCTTCCAAGCAGCTCTCAAGGAAACTCAGTTTTCACACTCTATGCTTAGTGCGCTTGAGTGCCTAGGACTGAAATGAAGCTTGGTGAAGATCCCACAGAAATGAATGCTCCACATGCGGGTTTCACATGCCACCAACTCCACATTCTCAGGCAACTTCAGCGCCACAGCCGTTTTCAGATAGCCCTCAATGCAAAGGCTCTAGACGCAAATATTGGTGTGAGAGCTAATTCAATGAAGGAAACACTGCATGTTGGTGAAGGGCATATTGAAGAAGGATCAGCCGAGTGGTTCTTGTGGGAGAACAACTCCATTTGGCTCACTAACTTCACACACCATCAGGCTTCCAAGCAGCTCTCAAGGAAACTCAGTTTTCACACTCTATGCTTAGTGCGCTTTGAGTGCCTAGGACTGAAATGAAGCTTGGTGAAGATCCCACACAAAACGAATGCTCCACATGCGGGTTTCACATGCCACCAACTCCAACATTCTCAGGCAACTTCAGCGCCACAGCCGTTTTCAGATAGCCCTCAATGCAAAGGCTCTAGAAGCAAATATTGTTGTGAGAGCTAATTCAATCAAGGAAACACTGCATGTTGGTGAAGGGCATATTGAAGAAGGATCAGCCGAGTGGTTCTTGTGGGAGAACAACTCCATTTGGCTCACTAACTTCACACACCATCAGGCTTCCAAGCAGCTCTCAAGGAAACTCAGTTTCACACTCTAGGCTTAGTGCCCTTTGAGTGCATTATCTCGGAATGAACATGGTAGAGCATCCCACACAAACGAATGCTCCACATGCGGGTTTCACATGCCACCAACTCCACATTCTCAGGCAACTTCAGCGCCACAGCCGTTTTCAGATAGCCCTCAATGCAAAATCTCTAGACGCAAATATGGGTGTGAGAGCTGATTCAATCAAGGAAACACTGCATGATGTTGAAGGGCATATTGAAGAAGGATCAGCCGAGTGGTTCTTGTGGGAGAACAACTCCATTTGGCTCACTAACTTCACACACCATCAGGCTTCCAAGCACCTCTCAAGGAACTCAGTTTTCACACTCTATGCTTAGTGCCCTTTGAGTGCCTAGGACTGAAGTGAACCTTGGTGAGCATCCCACACAAACGAATGCTCCACATGCGGGTTTCACATGCCACCAACTCCACATTCTCAGGCAACTTCAGCGCCACAGCGCCGTTTTCAGATAGCCCTCAATGCAAAGGCTCTAGACGCAAATATTGGTGTGAGAGCTAATTCAATGAAGGAAACACTGCATGTTGGTGAAGGGCATATTGAAGAAGGATCAGCCGAGTGGTTCTTGTGGGGAACAACTCCATTTGGCTCACTAACTTCACACACCATCAGGCTTCCAAGCAGCTCTCAAGGAAACTCAGTTTTCACACTCTATGCTTAGTGCCCTTTGAGTGCATTATCTAGGAATGAACCTGGTAGAGCATCGCACACAAACGAATGCTCCACATGCGGGTTTCACATGCCACCAACTCCACATTCTCAGGCAACTTCAGCGCCACAGCCGTTTTCAGATAGCCCTCAATGCAAAGGCTCTAGACGCAAATATTGGTGTGAGAGCTAATTCAATCAAGGAAACACTGCATGTTGGTGAAGGGCATATTGAAGAAGGATCAGCCGAGTGGCTCTTGTGGGAGAACAATTCCATTTGGCTCACTAACTTCACACACCATCAGGCTTCCAAGCAGCTCTCAAGGAAACTCAGTTTTCACACTCTATGCTTAGTGCGCTTTGAGTGCCTAGGACTGAAATGAAGCTTGGTGAGCATCCCACACAAACGAATGCTCCACGTGCGGGTTTCACATGCCACCAACTCCACATTCACAGGCAACTTCAGCGCCACAGCCGTTTTCAGATAGCCCTCAATGCAAAGGCTCTAGACGCAAATATTGGTGTGAGAGCTAATTCAATCAAGGAAACACTGCATGTTGGTGAAGGGCATATTGAAGAAGGATCAGCCGAGTGGTTCTTGTGGGAGAACAACTCCATTTGGCTCACTAACTTCACACACCGTCAGGCTTCCAAGCAGCTCTCAAGGAAACTCAGTTTTCACACTCTATGCTTAGTGCCCTTTGAGTGCATTATCTAGGAATGAACCTGGTAGAGCATCCCACACAAACGAATGCTCCACATGCGGGTTTCACATGCCACCAACTCCACATTCTCAGGCAACTTCAGCGCCACAGCCTTTTTCAGATAGCCCTCAATGCAAAGGATCCAGATGCAAATATTTGTGTGAGAGCTAATTCAATCAAGGAAACACTGCATGTTGGTGAAGGGCATATTGAAGAAGGATCAGCCGAGTGGTTCTTGTGGGAGAACAACTCCATTTGGCTCACTAACTTCACACACCATCAGGCTTCCAAGCAGCTCTCAAGAAACTCAGTTTTCACACTCTATGCTTAGTGCGCTTTGAGTGCCTAGGACTGAAATGAAGCTTGGTGAAGATCCCACACAAACGAATGCTCCACATGCGGGTTTCACATGCCACCAACTCCACATTCTCAGGCAACTTCAGCGCCACAGCCGTTTTCAGATAGCCCTCAATGCAAAATCTCTAGACGCAAATATTGGTGTGAGAGCTAATTCAATCAAGGAAACACTGCATGTTGGTGAAGGGCATATTGAAGAAGGATCAGCCGAGTGGTTCTTGTGGGAGAACAACTCCATTGGGCTCACTAACTTCACACACCATCAGGCTTCCAAGCAGCTCTCAAGGAAACTCAGTTTTCACACTCTATGCTTAGTGCGCTTTGAGTGCCTAGGACTGAAATGAAGCTTGGTGAAGATCCCACACAAACGAATGCTCCACATGCGGGTTTCACATGCCACCAACTCCACATTCACAGGCAACTTCAGCGCCACAGCCGTTTTCAGATAGCCCTCAATGCAAAGGATCCAGATGCAAATATTTGTGTGAGAGCTAATTCAATCAAGGAAACACTGCATGTTGGTGAAGGGCATATTGAAGAAGGATCAGCCGAGTGGTTCTTGTGGGAGAACAACTCCATTTGTCTCACTAACTTCACACACCATCAGGCTTCCAAGCAGCTCTCAAGGAAACTCAGTTTTCACACTCTATGCTTAGTGCCCTTTGAGTGCATTATCTAGGAATGAATCTGGTGAGCATCCCACACAAACGAATGCTCCACATGCGGGTTTCACATGCCACCAACTCCACATTCTCAGGCAACTTCAGCGCCACAGCCGTTTTCAGATAGCCCTCAATGCAAAGGATCCAGATGCAAATATTTTTGTGAGAGCTAATTCAATCAAGGAAACACTGCATGTTGGTGAAGGGCATATTGAAGGAGGATCAGCCGAGTGGTTCTTGTGGGAGAACAACTCCATTTGGCTCACTAACTTCACAGCACCATCAGGCTTCCAAGCAGCTCTCAAGGAAACTCAGTTTTCACACTCTATGCTTAGTGCGCTTGAGTGCCTAGGACTGAAATGAAGCTTGGTGAGCATCCCACACAAACGAATGCTCCACGTGCGGGTTTCACATGCCACCAACTCCACATTCACAGGCAACTTCAGCGCCACAGCCGTTTTCAGATAGCCCTCAATGCAAAGGCTCTAGACGCAAATATTGGTGTGAGAGCTAATTCAATCAAGGAAACACTGCATGTTGGTGAAGGGCATATTGAAGAAGGATCAGCCGAGTGGTTCTTGTGGGAGAACAACTCCATTTGGCTCACTAACTTCACACACCATCAGGCTTCCAAGCAGCTCTCAAGGAAACTCAGTTTTCACACTCTATGCTTAGTGCCCTTTGAGTGCATTATCTAGGAATGAACCTGGTAGAGCATCCCACACAAACGAATGCTCCACATGCGGGTTTCACATGCCACCAACTCCACATTCTCAGGCAACTTCAGCGCCACAGCCGTTTTCAGATAGCCCTCAATGCAAAGGCTCTAGACGCAAATATTGGTGTGAGAGCTAATTCAATCAAGGAAACACTGCATGTTGGTGAAGGGCATATTGAAGAAGGATCAGCCGAGTGGTTCTTGTGGGAGAACAACTCCATTTGGCTCACTAACTTCACACACCATCAGGCTTCCAAGCAGCTCTCAAGGAAACTCAGTTTTCACACTCTGTGCTTAGTGCGCTTTGAGTGCCTAGGACTGAAATGAAGCTTGGTGAAGATTCCACACAAACGAATGCTCCACATGCGGGTTTCACATGCCACCAACTCCACATTCTCAGGCAACTTCAGCGCCACAGCCGTTTTCAGATAGCCCTCAATGCAAAGGCTCTAGACGCAAATATTGGTGTGAGAGCTAATTCAATGAAGGAAACACTGCATGTTGGTGAAGGGCATATTGAAGAAGGATCAGCCGAGTGGTTCTTGTGGAGAACAACTCCATTTGGCTCACTAACTTCACACACCATCAGGCTTCCAAGCAGCTCTCAAGGAAACTCAGTTTTCACACTCTGTGCTTAGTGCGCTTTGAGTGCCTAGGACTGAAATGAAGCTTGGTGAAGATTCCACACAAACGAATGCTCCACATGCGGGTTTCACATGCCACCAACTCCACATTCTCAGGCAACTTCAGCGCCACAGCCGTTTTCAGATAGCCCTCAATGCACAGGCTCTAGACGCAAATATTGGTGTGAGAGCTAATTCAATGAAGGAAACACTGCATGTTGGTGAAGGGCATATTGAAGAAGGATCAGCCGAGTGGTTCTTGTGGGAGAACAACTCCATTTGGCTCACTAACTTCACACACCATCAGGCTTCCAAGCAGCTCTCAAGGAAACTCAGTTTTCACACTCTATGCTTAGTGCCCTTTGAGTGCATTATCTAGGAATGAACCTGGTAGAGCATCCCACACAAACGAATGCTCCACATGCGGGTTTCACATGCCACCAACTCCACATTCACAGGCAACTTCAGCGCCACAGCCGTTTTCAGATAGCCCTCAATGCAAAGGCTCTAGACGCAAATATTGGTGTGAGAGCTAATTCAATCAAGGAAACACTGCATGTTGGTGAAGGGCATATTGAAGAAGGATCAGCCGAGTGGTTCTTGTGGGAGAACAACTCCATTTGTCTCACTAACTTCACACACCATCAGGCTTCCAAGCAGCTCTCAAGGAAACTCAGTTTTCACACTCTATGCTTAGTTTCCTTTGAGTGCATTATCTAGGAATGAACCTGGTAGAGCATCCCACACAAACGAATGCTCCACATGCGGGTTTCACATGCCACCAACTCCACATTCTCAGGCAACTTCAGCGCCACAGCCGTTTTCAGATAGCCCTCAATGCAAAGGCTCTAGACGCAAATATTGGTGTGAGAGCTAATTCAATCAAGGAAACACTGCATGTTGGTGAAGGGCATATTGAAGAAGGATCAGCCGAGTGGTTCTTGTGGGAGAACAACTCCATTTGGCTCACTAACTTCACACACCATCAGGCTTCCAAGCAGCTCTCAAGGAAACTCAGTTTTCACACTCTATGCTTAGTGCGCTTTGAGTGCCTAGGACTGAAATGAAGCTTGGTGAAGATCCCACAGAAATGAATGCTCCACATGCGGGTTTCACATGCCACCAACTCCACATTCACAGGCAACTTCAGCGCCACAGCCGTTTTCAGATAGCCCTCAATGCAAAGGCTCTAGACGCAAATATTGGTGTGAGAGCTAATTCAATGAAGGAAACACTGCATGTTGGTGAAGGGCATATTGAAGAAGGATCAGCCGAGTGGTTCTTGTGGGAGAACAACTCCATTTGGCTCACTAACTTCACACACAATCAGGCTTCCAAGCAGCTCTCAAGGAAACTCAGTTTTCACACTCTATGCTTAGTGCGCTTTGAGTGCCTAGGACTATGAAATGAAGCTTGGTGAAGATCCCACACAAACGAATGCTCCACATGCGGGTTTCACATGCCACCAACTCCACATTCTCAGGCAACTTCAGCGCCACAGCCGTTTTCAGATAGCCCTCAATGCAAAGGCTCTAGAAGCAAATATTGTTGTGAGAGCTAATTCAATCAAGGAAACACTGCATGTTGGTGAAGGGCATATTGAAGAAGGATCAGCCGAGTGGTTCTTGTGGAGAACAACTCCATTTGGCTCACTAACTTCACACACCATCAGGCTTCCAAGCAGCTCTCAAGGAAACTCAGTTTTCACACTCTATGCTTAGTGCCCTTTGAGTGCATTATCTCGGAATGAACATGGTAGAGCATCCCACACAAACGAATGCTCCACATGCGGGTTTCACATGCCACCAACTCCACATTCTCAGGCAACTTCAGCGCCACAGCCGTTTTCAGATAGCCCTCAATGCAAAATCTCTAGACGCAAATATGGGTGTGAGAGCTGATTCAATCAAGGAAACACTGCATGATGTTGAAGGGCATATGAAGAAGGATCAGCCGAGTGGTTCTTGTGGGAGAACAACTCCATTTGGCTCACTAACTTCACACACCATCAGGCTTCCAAGCAGCTCTCAAGGAAACTCAGTTTTCACACTCTATGCTTAGTGCCGTTTGAGTGCCTAGTACTGAAATGAAGCTTGGTGAAGATCCCACACAAACGAATGCTCCACATGCGGGTTTCACATGCCACCAACTCCACATTCTCAGGCAACTTCAGCGCCACAGCCGTTTTCAGATAGCCCTCAATGCAAAGGCTCTAGACGCAAATATTGGTGTGAGAGCTAATTCAATGAAGGAAACACTGCATGTTGGTGAAGGGCATATTGAAGAAGGATCAGCCGAGTGGTTCTTGTGGGGAACAACTCCATTTGGCTCACTAACTTCACACACCATCAGGCTTCCAAGCAGCTCTCAAGGAAACTCAGTTTTCACACTCTATGCTTAGTGCCCTTTGAGTGCATTATCTAGGAATGAACCTGGTAGAGCATCGCACACAAACGAATGCTCCACATGCGGGTTTCACATGCCACCAACTCCACATTCTCAGGCAACTTCAGCGCCACAGCCGTTTTCAGATAGCCCTCAATGCAAAGGCTCTAGACGCAAATATTGGTGTGAGAGCTAATTCAATGAAGGAAACACTGCATGTTGGTGAAGGGCATATTGAAGAAGGATCAGCCGAGTGGCTCTTGTGGGAGAACAACTCCATTTGGCTCACTAACTTCACACACCATCAGGCTTCCAAGCAGCTCTCAAGGAAACTCAGTTTTCACACTCTATGCTTAGTGCGCTTTGAGTGCCTAGGACTGAAATGAAGCTTGGTGAAGATCCCACACAAACGAATGCTCCACATGCGGGTTTCACATGCCACCAACTCCACATTCTCAGGCAACTTCAGCACCACAGCCGTTTTCAGATAGCCCTCAATGCAAAAGATCCAGATGCAACTATTTGTGTGAGAGCTAATTCAATCAAGGAAACACTGCATGATGTTCGTGAAGGGCATATTGAAGAAGGATCAGCCGAGTGGTTCTTGTGGGAGAACAACTCCATTTGGCTCACTAACTTCACACACCATCAGGCTTCCAAGCAGCTCTCAAGGAAACTCAGTTTTCACACTCTATGCTTAGTGCCCTTTGAGTGCATTATCTAGGAATGAAGCTGGTAGAGCATCTCACACAAACGAATGCTCCACATGCGGGTTTCACATGCCACCAACTCCACATTCTCAGGCAACTTCAGCGCCACAGCCGTTTTCAGATAGCCCTCAATGCAAAGGCTCTAGACGCAAATATTGGTGTGAGAGCTAATTCAATCAAGGAAACACTGCATGTTGGTGAAGGGCATATTGAAGAAGGATCAGCCGAGTGGTTCTTGTGGGAGAACAACTCCATTTGGCTCACTAACTTCACACACCATCAGGCTTCCAAGCAGCTCTCAAGGAAACTCAGTTTTCACACTCTATGCTTAGTGTGCTTTGAGTGCCTAGGACTGAAATGAAGCTTGGTGAAGATTCCACACAAACGAATGCTCCACATGCGGGTTTCACATGCCACCAACTCCACATTCTCAGGCAACTTCAGCGCCACAGCCGTTTTCAGATAGCCCTCAATGCAAAGGCTCTAGACGCAAATATTGGTGTGAGAGCTAATTCAATGAAGGAAACACTGCATGTTGGTGAAGGGCATATTGAAGAAGGATCAGCCGAGTGGTTCTTGTGGGAGAACAACTCCATTTGGCTCACTAACTTCACACACCATCAGGCTTCCAAGCAGCTCTCAAGGAAACTCAGTTTTCACACTCTGTGCTTAGTGCGCTTTGAGTGCCTAGGACTGAAATGAAGCTTGGTGAAGATTCCACACAAACGAATGCTCCACATGCGGGTTTCACATGCCACCAACTCCACATTCTCAGGCAACTTCAGCGCCACAGCCGTTTTCAGATAGCCCTCAATGCAAAGGCTCTAGACGCAAATATTGGTGTGAGAGCTAATTCAATGAAGGAAACACTGCATGTTGGTGAAGGGCATATTGAAGAAGGATCAGCCGAGTGGCTCTTGTGGGAGAACAACTCCATTTGGCTCACTAACTTCACACACCATCAGGCTTCCAAGCAGCTCTCAAGGAAACTCAGTTTTCACACTCTATGCTTAGTGCCCTTTGAGTGCATTATCTAGGAATGAACCTGGTAGAGCATCCCACACAAACGAATGCTCCACATGCGGGTTTCACATGCCACCAACTCCACATTCACAGGCAACTTCAGCGCCACAGCCGTTTTCAGATAGCCCTCAATGCAAAGGCTCTAGACGCAAATATTGGTGTGAGAGCTAATTCAATCAAGGAAACACTGCATGTTGGTGAAGGGCATATTGAAGAAGGATCAGCCGAGTGGTTCTTGTGGGAGAACAACTCCATTTGTCTCACTAACTTCACACACCATCAGGCTTCCAAGCAGCTCTCAAGGAAACTCAGTTTTCACACTCTATGCTTAGTTTCCTTTGAGTGCATTATCTAGGAATGAACCTGGTAGAGCATCCCACACAAACGAATGCTCCACATGCGGGTTTCACATGCCACCAACTCCACATTCTCAGGCAACTTCAGCGCCACAGCCGTTTTCAGATAGCCCTCAATGCAAAGGCTCTAGACGCAAATATTGGTGTGAGAGCTAATTCAATCAAGGAAACACTGCATGTTGGTGAAGGGCATATTGAAGAAGGATCAGCCGAGTGGCTCTTGTGGGAGAACAACTCCATTTGGCTCACTAACTTCACACACCATCAGGCTTCCAAGCAGCTCTCAAGGAAACTCAGTTTTCACACTCTATGCTTAGTGCGCTTTGAGTGCCTAGGACTGAAATGAAGCTTGGTGAAGATCCCACACAAACGAATGCTCCACATGCGGGTTTCACATGCCACCAACTCCACATTCTCAGGCAACTTCAGCACCACAGCCGTTTTCAGATAGCCCTCAATGCAAAAGATCCAGATGCAACTATTTGTGTGAGAGCTAATTCAATCAAGGAAACACTGCATGATGTTGGTGAAGGGCATATTGAAGAAGGATCAGCCGAGTGGTTCTTGTGGGAGAACAACTCCATTTGGCTCACTAACTTCACACACCATCAGGCTTCCAAGCAGCTCTCAAGGAAACTCAGTTTTCACACTCTATGCTTAGTGCCCTTTGAGTGCATTATCTAGGAATGAACCTGGTAGAGCATCTCACACAAACGAATGCTCCACATGCGGGTTTCACATGCCACCAACTCCACATTCACAGGCAACTTCAGCGCCACACCCGTTTTCAGATAGCCCTCAATGCAAAGGCTCTAGACGCAAATATTGGTGTGAGAGGTAATTCAATCAAGGAAACACTGCATGTTGGTGAAGGGCATATTGAAGAAGGATCAGCCGAGTGGTTCTTGTGGGAGAACAACTCCATTTGGCTCACTAACTTCACACACCATCAGGCTTCCAAGCAGCTCTCAAGGAAACTCAGTTTTCACACTCTATGCTTAGTGCGGTTTGAGTGCCTAGGACTGAAATGAAGCTTGGTGAGCATCCCACACAAACGAATGCTCCACATGCGGGTTTCACATGGTAAAAACTCCACATTCTCAGGCAACTTCAGCGCCACAGCCGTTTTCAGATAGCCCTCAATGCAAAGGCTCTAGACGCAAATATTGGTGTGAGAGCTAATTCAATCAAGGAAACACTGCATGTTGGTGAAGGGCATATTGAAGAATGATCAGCCGAGTGGTTCTTGTGGGAGAACAACTCCATTTGGCTCACTAACTTCACACACCATCAGGCTTCCAAGCAGCTCTCAAGGAAACTCAGTTTTCACACTCTATGCTTAGTGCGCTTTGAGTGCCTAGGACTGAAATGAAGCTTGGTGAGCATCCCACACAAACGAATGCTCCACATGCGGGTTTCACATGCCACCAACTCCACATTCTCAGGCAACTTCAGCGCCACAGCTGTTTTCAGATAGCCCTCAAAGCAAAGGCTCTAGACGCAAATATTGGTGTGAGAGCTAATTCAATCATGGAAACACTGCATGTTGGTGAAGGGCATATTGAAGAAGGATCAGCCGAGTGGTTCTTGTGGGAGAACAACTCCATTTGGCTCACTAACTTCACACACCATCAGGCTTCCAAGCAGCTCTCAAGGAAACTCAGTTTTCACACTCTATGCTTAGTGCCCTTTGAGTGCATTATCTAGGAATGAACCTGGTAGAGCATCCCACACAAACGAATGCTCCACATGCGGGTTTCACATGCCACCAACTCCACATTCACAGGCAACTTCAGCGCCACAGCCGTTTTCAGATAGCCCTCAATGCAAAGGCTCTAGACGCAAATATTGGTGTGAGAGCTAATTCAATCAAGGAAACACTGCATGTTGGTGAAGGGCATATTGAAGAAGGATCAGCCGAGTGGTTCTTGTGGGAGAACAACTCCATTTGGCTCACTAACTTCACACACCATCAGGCTTCCAAGCAGCTCTCAAGGAAACTCAGTTTTCACACTCTATGCTTAGTGCCCTTTGAGTGCATTATCTAGGAATGAACCTGGTAGAGCATCCCACACAAACGAATGCTCCACATGCGGGTTTCACATGCTAAAAACTCCACATTCTCAGGCAACTTCAGCGCCACAGCCGTTTTCAGATAGCCCTCAATGCAAAGGCTCTAGACGCAAATATTGGTGTGAGAGCTAATTCAATCAAGGAAACACTGCATGTTCGTGAAGGGCATATTGAAGAAGGATCAGCCGAGTGGTTCTTGTGGGAGAACAACTCCATTTGGCTCACTAACTTCACACACCATCAGGCTTCCAAGCAGCTCTCAAGGAAACTCAGTTTTCACACTCTATGCTTAGTGCGCTTTGAGTGCCTAGGACTGAAATGAAGCTTGGTGAAGATCCCACACAAACGAATGCTCCACATGCGGGTTTCACATGCCACCAACTCCACATTCTCAGGCAACTTCAGCGCCACAGCCGTTTTCAGATAGCCCTCAATGCAAAATCTAGAGACGCAAATGTTGGTGTGAAAGCTAATTCAATCAAGGAAACACTGCATGTTGGTGAAGGGCATATTGAAGAAGGATCAGCCGAGTGGTTCTTGTGGGAGAACAACTCCATTTGGCTCACTAACTTCACACACCGTCAGGCTTCCAAGCAGCTCTCAAGGAAACTCAGTTTTCACACTCTATGCTTAGTGCCCTTTGAGTGCATTATCTAGGAATGAACCTGGTAGAGCATCCCACACAAACGAATGCTCCACATGCGGGTTTCACATGCCACCAACTCCACATTCTCAGGCAACTTCAGCGCCACAGCCTTTTTCAGATAGCCCTCAATGCAAAGGATCCAGATGCAAATATTGGTGTGAGAGCTAATTCAATCAAGGAAACACTGCATGTTGGTGAAGGGCATATTGAAGAAGGATCAGCCGAGTGGTTCTTGTGGGAGAACAACTCCATTTGGCTCACTAACTTCACACACCATCAGGCTTCCAAGCAGCTCTCAAGAAACTCAGTTTTCACACTCAATGCTTAGTGCGCTTTGAGTGCCTAGGACTGAAATGAAGCTTGGTGAGCATCCCACACAAACGAATGCTCCACATGCGGGTTTCACATGCCACCAACTCCACATTCTCAGGCAACTTCAGCGCCACAGTCGTTTTCAGATAGCCCTCAATGCAAAGGCTCTAGACGCAAATATTGGTGTGAGAGGTAATTCAATCAAGGAAACACTGCATGTTGGTGAAGGGCATATTGAAGAAGGATCAGCCGAGTGGTTCTTGTGGGAGAACAACTCCATTTGGCTCACTAACTTCACACACCATCAGGCTTCCAAGCAGCTCTCAAGGAAACTCAGTTTTCACACTCTATGCTTAGTGCGCTTTGAGTGCCTAGGACTGAAATGAAGCTTGGTGAAGATCCCACACAAACGAATGCTCCACATGCGGGTTTCACATGCCACCAACTCCACATTCTCAGGCAACTTCAGCGCCACAGCCGTTTTCAGATAGCCCTCAATGCAAAGGCTCTAGACGCAAATATTGGTGTGAGAGCTAATTCAATCAAGGAAACACTGCATGTTGGTGAAGGGCATATTGAAGAAGGATCGGCCGAGTGGTTCTTGTGGGAGAACAACTCCATTTGGCTCACTAACTTCACACACCATCAGGCTTCCAAGCAGCTCTCAAGGAAACTCAGTTTTCACACTCTATGCTTAGTGCCCTCTGAGTGCATTATCTAGGAATGAACCTGGTAGAGCATCCCACACAAACGAATGCTCCACATGCGGGTTTCACATGCCACCAACTCCACATTCTCAGGCAACTTCAGCACCACAGCCGTTTTCAGATAGCCCTCAATGCAAAAGATCCAGATGCAAATATTTGTGTGAGAGCTAATTCAATCAAGGAAACACTGCATGTTGGTGAAGGGCATATTGAAGAAGGATCAGCCGAGTGGTTCTTGTGGGAGAACAACTCCATTTGGCTCACTAACTTCACACACCATCAGGCTTCCAAGCAGCTCTCAAGGAAACTCAGTTTTCACACTCTATGCTTAGTGCGCTTTGAGTGCATTATCTAGGAATGAACCTGGTAGAGCATCGCACACAAACGAATGCTCCACATGCGGGTTTCACATGCCACCAACTCCACATTCACAGGCAACTTCAGCGCCACAGCCGTTTTCAGATAGCCCTCAATGCAAAGGCTCTAGACGCAAATATTTGTGTGAGAGGTAATTCAATCAAGGAAACACTGCATGTTGGTGAAGGGCATATTGAAGAAGGATCAGCCGAGTGGTTCTTGTGGGAGAACAACTCCATTTGGCTCACTAACTTCACACACCATCAGGCTTCCAAGCAGCTCTCAAGGAAACTCAGTTTTCACACTCTATGCTTAGTGCGGTTTGAGTGCCTAGGACTGAAATGAAGCTTGGTGAGCATCCCACACAAACGAATGCTCCACATGCGGGTTTCACATGGTAAAAACTCCACATTCTCAGGCAGCTTCAGCGCCACAGCCGTTTTCAGATAGCCCTCAATGCAAAGGCTCTAGACGCAAATATTGGTGTGAGAGGTAATTCAATCAAGGAAACACTGCATGTTGGTGAAGGGCATATTGAAGAAGGATCAGTCGAGTGGTTCTTGTGGGAGAACAACTCCATTTGGCTCACTAACTTCACACACCATCAGGCTTCCAAGCAGCTCTCAAGGAAACTCAGTTTTCACACTCTATGCTTAGTGCGCTTTGAGTGCCTAGGACTGAAATGAAGCTTGGTGAGCATCCCACACAAACGAATGCTCCACATGCGGGTTTCACATGCCACCAAGTCCACATTCTCAGGCAACTTCAGCGCCACAGCTGTTTTCAGATAGCCCTCAAAGCAAAGGCTCTAGACGCAAATATTGGTGTGAGAGCTAATTCAATCAAGGAAACACTGCATGTTGGTGAAGGGCATATTGAAGAAGGATCAGCCGAGTGGTTCTTGTGGGAGAACAACTCCATTTGGCTCACTAACTTCACACACCATCAGGCTTCCAAGCAGCTCTCAAGGAAACTCAGTTTTCACACTCTATGCTTAGTGCCCTTTGAGTGCATTATCTAGGAATGAACCTGGTAGAGCATCCCACACAAACGAATGCTCCACATGCGGGTTTCACATGCCACCAACTCCACATTCTCAGGCAACTTCAGCGCCACAGCCGTTTTCAGATAGCCCTCAATGCAAAGGCTCTAGACGCAAATGTTGATGTGAAAGCTGATTCAATCAAGGAAACACTGCATGTTGGTGAAGGGCATATTGAAGAAGGATCAGCCGAGTGGTTCTTGTGGGAGAACAACTCCATTTGGCTCACTAACTTCACACACCATCAGGCTTCCAAGCAGCTCTCAAGGAACCTCAGTTTTCACACTCTATGCTTAGCGTGCTTTGAGTGCCTAGGACTGAAATGAAGCTTGGTGAAGATCCCACACAAACGAATGCTCCACATGCGGGTTTCACATGCTAAAAACTCCACATTCTCAGGCAACTTCAGCGCCACAGCCGTTTTCAGATAGCCCTCAATGCAAAGGCTCTAGACGCAAATATTGGTGTGAGAGCTAATTCAATCAAGGAAACACTGCATGTTGGTGAAGCTCATTTTGAAGAAGGATCAGCTGAGTGGTTCTGTGGGAGAACAACTCCATTTGGCTCACTAACTTCACACACCATCAGGCTTCCAAGCAGCTCTCAAGGAAACTCAGTTTTCACACTCTATGCTTAGTGCCCTTTGAGTGCATTATCTAGGAATGAACCTGGTAGAGCATCCCACACAAACGAATGCTCCACATGCGGGTTTCACATGCCACCAAGTCCACATTCTCATGCAACTTCAGCGCCACAGCCGTTTTCAGATAGCCCTCAATGCAAAGGATCCAGACGCAAATATTGGTGTGAGAGCTAATTCAATCAAGGAAACACTGCATGTTGGTGAAGGGCATATTGAAGAAGGATCAGCCGAGTGGTTCTTGTGGGAGAACAACTCCATTTGGCTCACTAACTTCACACACCATCAGGCTTCCAAGCAGCTCTCAAGGAAACTCAGTTTTCACACTCTATGCTTAGTGCCCTTTGAGTGCATTATCTAGGAATGAACCTGGTAGAGCATCTCACACAAACGAATGCTCCACATGCGGGTTTCACATGCCACCAACTCCACATTCACAGGCAACTTCAGCGCCACACCCGTTTTCAGATAGCCCTCAATGCAAAGGCTCTAGACGCAAATATTTGTGTGAGAGCTAATTCAATCAAGGAAACACTGCATGTTGGTGAAGGGCATATTGAAGAAGGATCATCCGAGTGGTTCTTGTGGGAGAACAACTCCATTTGGCTCACTAACTTCACACACCATCAGGCTTCCAAGCAGCTCTCAAGGAAACTCAGTTTTAACACTCTATGCTTAGTGCGCTTTGAGTGCATAGGACTGAAACGAAGCTTGGTGAGCATCCCACACAAAGGAATGCTCCACATGCGGGTTTCACATGCCACCAACTCCACATTCACAGGCAACTTCAGCGCCACACCCGTTTTCAGATAGCCCTCAATGCAAAATATCTACACGCAAATATTGGTGTGAGAGCTAATTCAATCAAGGAAACACTGCATGTTGGTGAAGGGCATATTGAAGAAGGATCAGCCGAGTGGTTCTTGTGGGAGAACAACTCCATTTGGCTCACTAACTTCACACACCATCAGGCTTCCAAGCAGCTCTCAAGGAAACTCAGTTTTCACACTCTATGCTTAGTGTGCTTTGAGTGCCTAGGACTGAAATGAAGCTTGGTGAAGATCCCACACAAACGAATGCTCCACATGCGGGTTTCACATGCTAAAAACTCCACATTCTCAGGCAACTTCAGCGCCACAGCCGTTTTCAGATAGCCCTCAATGCAAAGGCTCTAGACGCAAATATTGGTGTGAGAGCTAATTCAATCAAGGAAACACTGCATGTTGGTGAAGCTCATATTGAAGAAGGATCAGCTGAGTGGTTCTGTGGGAGAACAACTCCATTTGGCTCACTAACTTCACACACCATCAGGCTTCCAAGCAGCTCTCAAGGAAACTCAGTTTTCACACTCTATGCTTAGTGCCCTTTGAGTGCATTATCTAGGAATGAACCTGGTAGAGCATCCCACACAAACGAATGCTCCACATGCGGGTTTCACATGCCACCAAGTCCACATTCTCAGGCAACTTCAGCGCCACAGCCGTTTTCAGATAGCCCTCAATGCAAAGGATCCAGACGCAAATATTGGTGTGAGAGCTAATTCAATCAAGGAAACACTGCATGTTGGTGAAGGGCATATTGAAGAAGGATCAGCCGAGTGGTTCTTGTGGGAGAACAACTCCATTTGGCTCACTAACTTCACACACCATCAGGCTTCCAAGCAGCTCTCAAGGAAACTCAGTTTTCACACTCTATGCTTAGTGCCCTTTGAGTGCATTATCTAGGAATGAACCTGGTAGAGCATCTCACACAAACGAATGCTCCACATGCGGGTTTCACATGCCACCAACTCCACATTCACAGGCAACTTCAGCGCCACACCCGTTTTCAGATAGCCCTCAATGCAAAGGCTCTAGACGCAAATATTTGTGTGAGAGCTAATTCAATCAAGGAAACACTGCATGTTGGTGAAGGGCATATTGAAGAAGGATCAGCCGAGTGGTTCTTGTGGGAGAACAACTCCATTTGGCTCACTAACTTCACACACCATCAGGCTTCCAAGCAGCTCTCAAGGAAACTCAGTTTTCACACTCTATGCTTAGTGCGGTTTGAGTGCCTAGGACTGAAATGAAGCTTGGTGAGCATCCCACACAAACGAATGCTCCACATGCGGGTTTCACATGCCACCAACTCCACATTCTCAGGCAACTTCAGCGCCTCAGCCGTTTTCAGATAGCCCTCAATGCAAAATCTCTAGACGCAAATATTGGTGTGAGAGCTAATTCAATCAAGGAAACACTGCATGTTGGTGAAGGGCATATTGAAGAAGGATCAGCCGAGTGGTTCTTGTGGGAGAACAACTCCATTTGGCTCACTAACTTCACACACCATCAGGCTTCCAAGCAGCTCTCAAGGAAACTCAGTTTTCACACTCTATGCTTAGTGCCCTTTGAGTGCCTAGGACTGAAATGAAGCTTGGTGAAGATCCCACACAAACGAATGCTCCACATGCGGGTTTCACATGCCACCAACTCCACATTCTCAGGCAACTTCAGCGCCACAGCCGTTTTCAGATAGCCCTCAATGCAAAGGATCCAGATGCAAATATTTGTGTGAGAGCTAATTCAATCAAGGAAACACTGCATGTTGGTGAAGGGCATATTGAAGAAGGATCAGCCGAGTGGTTCTTGTGGGAGAACAACTCCATTTGTCTCACTAACTTCACACACCATCAGGCTTCCAAGCAGCACTCAAGGAAACTCAGTTTTCACACTCTATGCTTAGTTTCCTTTGAGTGCATTATCTAGGAATGAACCTGGTAGAGCATCCCACACAAACGAATGCTCCACATGCGGGTTTCACATGCCACCAACTCCACATTCTCAGGCAACTTCAGCGCCACAGCCGTTTTCAGATAGCCCTCAATGCAAAGGCTCTAGACGCAAATATTGGTGTGAGAGCTAATTCAACCAAGGAAACACTGCATGTTGGTGAAGGGCATATTGAAGAAGGATCAGCCGAGTGGTTCTTGTGGGAGAACAACTCCATTTGGCTCACTAACTTCACACACCATCAGGCTTCCAAGCAGCTCTCAAGGAAACTCAGTTTTCACACTCTATGCTTAGTGCGCTTTGAGTGCCTAGGACTGAAATGAAGCTTGGTGAAGATCCCACAGAAATGAATGCTCCACATGCGGGTTTCACATGCCACCAACTCCACATTCTCAGGCAACTTCAGCGCCACAGCCGTTTTCAGATAGCCCTCAATGCAAAGGCTCTAGACGCAAATATTGGTGTGAGAGCTAATTCAATCAAGGAAACACTGCATGTTGGTGAAGGGCATATTGAAGAAGGATCAGCCGAGTGGTTCCTGTGGGAGAACAACTCCATTTGGCTCACTAACTTCACACACCATCAGGCTTCCAAGCAGCTCTCAAGGAAACTCAGTTTTCACACTCTATGCTTAGTGCGCTTTGAGTGCATTATCTAGGAATGAACCTGGTAGAGCATCCCACACAACGAATGCTCCACATGCGGGTTTCACATGCCACCAACTCCACATTCTCAGGCAACTTTAGCGCCACAGCCGTTTTCAGATAGCCCTCAATGCAAAGGCTCTAGACGCAAATATTGGTGTGAGAGCTAATTCAATCAAGGAAACACTGCATGTTGGTGAAGGGCATATTGAAGAAGGATCAGCCGAGTGGTTCTTGTGGGAGAACAACTCCATTTGGCTCACTAACTTCACACACCATCAGGCTTCCAAGCAGCTCTCAAGGAAACTCAGTTTTCACACTCTATGCTTAGTGCCCTTTGAGTGCATTATCTAGGAATGAACCTGGTAGAGCATCCCACACAAACGAATGCTCACATGCGGGTTTCACATGCCACCAACTCCACATTCACAGGCAACTTCAGCGCCACAGCCGTTTTCAGATAGCCGTCAATGCAAAGGCTCTAGACGCAAATATTGGTGTGAGAGCTAATTCAATCAAGGAAACAGTGCATGTTGGTGAAGGGCATATTGAAGAAGGATCAGCCGAGTGGTTCTTGTGGGAGAACAACTCCATTTGGCTCACTAACTTCACACACCATCAGGCTTCCAAGCAGCTCTCAAGGAAACTCAGTTTTCACACTCTATGCTTATTGCGCTTTGAGTGCATTATCTAGGAATGAACCTGGTAGAGCATCCCACACAAACGAATGCTCCACATGCGGGTTTCACATGCCACCAACTCCACATTCTCAGGCAACTTCAGCGCCACAGTCGTTTTCAGATAGCCCTCAATGCAAAGGCTCTAGACGCAAATATTGGTGTGAGAGCTAATTCAATCAAGGAAACACTGCATGTTGGTGAAGGGCATATTGAAGAAGGATCAGCCGAGTGGTTCTTATGGGAGAACAACTCCATTTGACTCACTAACTTCACACACCATCAGGCTTCCAAGCAGCTCTCAAGGAAACTCAGTTTTCACACTCTATCTTAGTGCCCTTTGAGTGCATTATCTAGGAAAGAATCTGGTAGAGCATCCCACACAAACGAATGCTCCACATGCGGGTTTCACATGCCACCAAATCCACATTCTCAGGCAACTTCAGCGCCACAGTCGTTTTCAGATAGCCCTCAATGCAAAGGCTCTAGACGCAAATATTGGTGTGAGAGGTAATTCAATCAAGGAAACACTGCATGTTGGTGAAGGGCATATTGAAGAAGGATCAGCCGAGTGGTTCTTGTGGGAGAACAACTCCATTTGGCTCACTAACTTCACACACCATCAGGCTTCCAAGCAGCTCTCAAGGAAACTCAGTTTTCACACTCTATGCTTAGTGCGCTTTGAGTGCCTAGGACTGAAATGAAGCTTGGTGAAGATCCCACACAAACGAATGCTCCACATGCGGGTTTCACATGCCACCAACTCCACATTCTCAGGCAACTTCAGCGCCACAGCCGTTTTCAGATAGCCCTCAATGCAAAGGCTCTAGACGCAAATATTGGTGTGAGAGCTAATTCAATCAAGGAAACACTGCATGTTGGTGAAGGGCATATTGAAGAAGGATCAGCCGAGTGGTTCTTGTGGGAGAACAACTCCATTTGGCTCACTAACTTCACACACCATCAGGCTTCCAGCAGCTCTCAAGGAAACTCAGTTTTCACACTCTATGCTTAGTGCCCTTTGAGTGCATTATCTAGGAATGAACCTGGTAGAGCATCCCACACAAACGAATGCTCCACATGCGGGTTTCACATGCCACCAACTCCACATTCTCAGGCAACTTCAGCGCCACACCCGTTTTCAGATAGCCCTCAATGCAAAGGCTCTAGACGCAAATATTGGTGTGAGAGCTAATTCAATCAAGGAAACACTGCATGTTGGTGAAGGGCATATTGAAGAAGGATCAGCCGAGTGGTTATTGTGGGAGAACAACTCCATTTGGCTCACTAACTTCACACACCATCAGGCTTCCAAGCAGCTCTCAAGGAAACTCAGTTTTCACACTCTATGCTTAGTGCGGTTTGAGTGCCTAGGACTGAAATGAAGCTTGGTGAGCATCCCACACAAACGAATGCTCCACATGCGGGTTTCACATGGTAAAAACTCCACATTCTCAGGCAACTTCAGCGCCACAGCCGTTTTCAGATAGCCCTCAATGCAAAGGCTCTAGACGCAAATATTGGTGTGAGAGGTAATTCAATCAAGGAAACAATGCATGTTGGTGAAGGGCATATTGAAGAAGGATCAGCTGAGTGGTTCTTGTGGGAGAACAACTCCATTTGGCTCACTAACTTCACACACCATCAGGCTTCCAAGCAGCTCTCAAGGAAACTCAGTTTTCACACTCTATGCTTAGTGTGCTTTGAGTGCATTATCTAGGAATGAACCTGGTAGAGCATCCCACACAAACGAATGCTCCACATGCGGGTTTCACATGCCACCAACTCCACATTCACAGGCAACTTCAGCGCCACAGCCGTTTTCAGATAGCCCTCAATGCAAAGGCTCTAGACGCAAATATTGGTGTGAGAGCTAATTCAATCAAGGAAACACTGCATGTTGGTGAAGGGCATATTGAAGAAGGATCAGCCGAGTGGTTCTTGTGGGAGAACAACTCCATTTGGCTCACTAACTTCACACACCATCAGGCTTCCAAGCAGCTCTCAAGGAAACTCAGTTTTCACACTCTATGCTTAGTGCCCTTTGAGTGCATTATCTAGGAATGAACCTGGTAGAGCATCCCACACAAACGAATGCTCCACATGCGGGTTTCACATGCTAAAAACTCCACATTCTCAGGCAACTTCAGCGCCACAGCCGTTTTCAGATAGCCCTCAATGCAAAGGCTCTAGACGCAAATATTGGTGTGAGAGCTAATTCAATCAAGGAAACACTGCATGTTGGTGAAGGGCATATTGAAGAAGGCTCAGCTGAGTGGTTCTTGTGGGAGAACAACCTCCATTTGGCTCACTAACTTCAGCACACCATCAGGCTTCCAAGCAGCTCTCAAGGAAACTCAGTTTTCACACTCTATGCTTAGTGCCCTTTGAGTGCATTATCTAGGAATGAACCTGGTAGAGCATCCCACACAAACGAATGCTCACATGCGGGTTTCACATGCCACCAACTCCACATTCTCAGGCAACTTCAGCGCCACAGCCGTTTTCAGATAGCCCTCAATGCAAAGGATCCAGATGCAAATATTTGTGTGAGAGATAATTCAATCAAGGAAACACTGCATGTTGGTGAAGGGCATATTGAAGAAGGATCAGCCGAGTGGTTCTTGTGGGAGAACAACTCCATTTGGCTCACTAACTTCACACACCATCAGGCTTCCAAGCAGCTCTCAAGAAACTCAGTTTTCACACTCTATGCTTAGTGCGCTTTGAGTGCCTAGGACTGAAATGAAGCTTGGTGAGCATCCACATAAACGAATGCTCCACATGCGGGTTTCACATGCCACCAACTCCACATTCTCAGGCAACTTCAGCGCCACAGCCGTTTTCAGATAGCCCTCAATGCAAAGGCTCTAGACGCAAATACCTGTGTGAAAGCTGATTCAATCAAGGAAACACTGCATGTTGGTGAAGGGCATATTGAAGAAGGATCAGCCGAGAGGTTCTTGTGGGAGAACAACTCCATTTGGCTCACTAACTTCACACACCATCAGGCTTCCAAGCAGCTCTCAAGGAACCTCAGTTTTCACACTCTATGCTTAGTGCGGTTTGAGTGCCTAGGACTGAAATGAAGCTTGGTGAGCATCCCACACAAACGAATGCTCCACATGCGGGTTTCACATGCTAAAAACTCCACATTCTCAGGCAACTTCAGCGCCACAGCCGTTTTCAGATAGCCCTCAATGCAAAGGCTCTAGACGCAAATATTGGTGTGAGAGCTAATTCAATCAAGGAAACACTGCATGTTGGTGAAGTTCATACTGAAGAAGGATCAGCCGAGTGGTTCTTGTGGGAGAACAACTCCATTTGGCTCACTAACTTCGCACACCATCAGGCTTCCAAGCAGCTCTCAAGGGAACTCAGTTTTCACACTCTATGCTTAGTGCCCTTTGAGTGCATTATCTAGGAATGAACCTGGTAGAGCATCCCACACAAACGAATGCTCCACATGCGGGTTTCACATGCCACCAACTCCACATTCTCAGGCAACTTCAGCGCACAGCCGTTTTCAGATAGCCCTCAAAGCAAAGGCTCTAGACGCAAATATTGGTGTGAGAGCTAATTCAATCAAGGAAACACTGCATGTTGGTGAAGGGCATATTGAAGAAGGATCAGCCGAGTGGTTCTTGTGGGAGAACAACTCCATTTGGCTCACTAACTTCACACACCATCAGGCTTCCAAGCAGCTCTCAAGGAAACTCAGTTTTCACACTGTATGCTTAGTGCGCTTTGAGTGCCTAGGACTGAAATGAAGCTTGGTGAAGATACCACACAAACGAATGCTCCACATGCGGGTTTCACATGCCACCAACTCCACATTCTCAGGCAACTTCAGCGCCACAGCCGTTTTCAGATAGCCCTCAATGCAAAGGCTCTAGACACAAATGTTGGTGTGAAAGCTGATTCAATCAAGGAAACACTGCATGTTGGTGAAGGGCATATTGAAGAAGGATCAGCCGAGTGGTTCTTGTGGGAGAACAACTCCATTTGGCTCACTAACTTCACACACCATCAGGCTTCCAAGCAGCTCTCAAGGAAACTCAGTTTTCACACTCTATGCTTAGTGCCCTTTGAGTGCATTATCTAGGAATGAACCTGGTAGAGCATCCCACACAAACGAATGCTCCACATGCGGGTTTCACATGCCACCAACTCCACATTCTCAGGCAACTTCAGCGCCACAGCCGTTTTCAGATAGCCTCAATGCAAAGGCTCTAGACGCAAATATTGGTGTGAGAGCTAATTCAATCAAGGAAACACTGCATGTTGGTGAAGGGCATATTGAAGAAGGATCAGCCGAGTGGTTCTTGTGGGAGAACAACTTCATTTGGCTCACTAACTTCACACACCATCAGGCTTCCAGCAGCTCTCAAGGAAACTCAGTTTTCACACTCTATGCTTAGTGCCCTCTGAGTGCATTATCTAGGAATGAACCTGGTAGAGCATCCCACACAAACGAATGCTCCACATGCGGGTTTCACATGCCACCAACTCCACATTCTCAGGCAACTTCAGCACCACAGCCGTTTTCAGATAGCCCTCAATGCAAAAGATCCAGATGCAATTATTTCTGCGAGAGCTAATTCAATCAAGGAAACACTGCATGTTGGTGAAGGGCATATTGAAGAAGGATCAGCCGAGTGGTTCTTGTGGGAGAACAACTCCATTTGGCTCACTAACTTCACACACCATCAGGCTTCCAAGCAGCTCTCAAGGAAACTCAGTTTTCACACTCTATGCTTAGTGCCCTTTGAGTGCATTATCTAGGAATGAACCTGGTAGAGCATCCCACACAAACGAATGCTCCACATGCGGGTTTCACATGCTAAAAACTCCACATTCTCAGGCAACTTCAGCGCACAGCCGTTTTCAGATAGCCCTCAATGCAAAGGCTCTAGACGCAAATATTGGTGTGAGAGCTAATTCAATCAAGGAAACACTGCATGTTGGTGAAGGGCATATTGAAGAAGGCTCAGCTGAGTGGTTCTTGTGGGAGAACAACTCCATTTGGCTCACTAACTTCACACACCATCAGTCTTCCAAGCAGCTCTCAAGGAAACTCAGTTTTCACACTCTATGCTTAGTGCCCTTTGAGTGCATTATCTAGGAATGAACCTGGTAGAGCATCCCACACAAACGAATGCTCCACATGCGGGTTTCACATGCCACCAACTCCACATTCTCAGGCAACTTCAGCGCCACAGCCGTTTTCAGATAGCCCTCAATGCAAGGATCCAGATGCAAATATTTGTGTGAGAGATAATTCAATCAAGGAAACACTGCATGTTGGTGAAGGGCATATTGAAGAAGGATCAGCCGAGTGGTTCTTGTGGGAGAACAACTCCATTTGGCTCACTAACTTCACACACCATCAGGCTTCCAAGCAGCTCTCAAGAAACTCAGTTTTCACACTCTATGCTTAGTGCGCTTGAGTGCCTAGGACTGAAATGAAGCTTGGTGAGCATCCCACATAAACGAATGCTCCACATGCGGGTTTCACATGGTAAAAACTCCACATTCTCAGGCAACTTCAGCGCCACAGCCGTTTTCAGATAGCCCTCAATGCAAAGGCTCTAGACGCAAATACCTGTGTGAAAGCTGATTCAATCAAGGAAACACTGCATGTTGGTGAAGGGCATATTGAAGAAGGATCAGCCGAGTGGTTCTTGTGGGAGAACAACTCCATTTGGCTCACTAACTTCACACACCATCAGGCTTCCAAGCAGCTCTCAAGGAACCTCAGTTTTCACACTCTATGCTTAGTGTGCTTTGAGTGCCTAGGACTGAAATGAAGCTTGGTGAAGATCCCACACAAACGAATGCTCCACATGCGGGTTTCACATGCTAAAAACTCCACATTCTCAGGCAACTTCAGCGCCACAGCCGTTTTCAGATAGCCCTCAATGCAAAGGCTCTAGACGCAAATATTGGTGTGAGAGCTAATTTCAATCAAGGAAACACTGCATGTTGGTGAAGTTCATACTGAAGAAGGATCAGCCGAGTGGTTCTTGTGGGAGAACAACTCCATTTGGCTCACTAACTTCGCACACCATCAGGCTTCCAAGCAGCTCTCAAGGGAACTCAGTTTTCACACTCTATGCTTAGTGCCCTTTGAGTGCATTATCTAGGAATGAACCTGGTAGAGCATCCCACACAAACGAATGCTCCACATGCGGGTTTCACATGCCACCAACTCCACATTCTCAGGCAACTTCAGCGCCACAGCCGTTTTCAGATAGCCCTCAAAGCAAAGGCTCTAGACGCAAATATTGGTGTGAGAGCTAATTCAATCAAGGAAACACTGCATGTTGGTGAAGGGCATATTGAAGAAGGATCAGCCGAGTGGTTCTTGTGGGAGAACAACTCCATTTGGCTCACTAACTTCACACACCATCAGGCTTCCAAGCAGCTCTCAAGGAAACTCAGTTTTCACACTGTATGCTTAGTGCGCTTTGAGTGCCTAGGACTGAAATGATGCTTGGTGAAGATACCACACAAACGAATGCTCCACATGCGGGTTTCACATGCCACCAACTCCACATTCTCAGGCAACTTCAGCGCCAAAGCCGTTTTCAGATAGCCCTCAATGCAAACGCTCTAGACACAAATGTTGGTGTGAAAGCTGATTCAATCAAGGAAACACTGCATGTTGGTGAAGGGCATATTGAAGAAGGATCAGCCGAGTGGTTCTTGTGGGAGAACAACTCCATTTGGCTCACTAACTTCACACACCATCAGGCTTCCAAGCAGCTCTCAAGGAAACTCAGTTTTCACACTCTATGCTTAGTGCCCTTTGAGTGCATTATCTAGGAATGAACCTGGTAGAGCATCCCACACAAACGAATGCTCCACATGCGGGTTTCACATGCCACCAACTCCACATTCTCAGGCAACTTCAGCGCCACAGCCGTTTTCAGATAGCCCTCAATGCAAAGGCTCTAGACGCAAATATTGGTGTGAGAGCTAATTCAATCAAGGAAACACTGCATGTTGGTGAAGGGCATATTGAAGAAGGATCAGCCGAGTGGTTCTTGTGGGAGAACAACTCCATTTGGCTCACTAACTTCACACACCATCAGGCTTCCAGCAGCTCTCAAGGAAACTCAGTTTTCACACTCTATGCTTAGTGCCCTCTGAGTGCATTATCTAGGAATGAACCTGGTAGAGCATCCCACACAAACGAATGCTCCACATGCGGGTTTCACATGCCACCAACTCCACATTCTCAGGCAACTTCAGCACCACAGCCGTTTTCAGATAGCCCTCAAAACAAAAGATCCAGATGCAATTATTTCTGCGAGAGCTAATTCAATCAAGGAAACACTGCATGTTGGTGAAGTGCATATTGAAGAAGGATCAGCCGAGTGGTTCTTGTGGGAGAACAACTCCATTTGGCTCACTAACTTCACACACCATCAGGCTTCCAAGCAGCTCTCAAGGAAACTCAGTTTTCACACTCTATGCTTAGTGCCCTTTGAGTGCATTATCTAGGAATGAACCTGGTAGAGCATCCCACACAAACGAATGCTCCACATGCGGGTTTCACATGCCACCAACTCCACATTCTCAGGCAACTTCAGCGCCACACCCGTTTTCAGATAGCCCTCAATGCAAAGGCTCTAGACGCAAATATTGGTGTGAGAGCTAATTCAATCAAGGAAACACTGCATGTTGGTGAAGGGCATATTGAAGAAGGATCAGCCGAGTGGTTATTGTGGGAGAACAACTCCATTTGGCTCACTAACTTCACACACCATCAGGCTTCCAAGCAGCTCTCAAGGAAACTCAGTTTTCACACTCTATGCTTAGTGCGGTTTGAGTGCCTAGGACTGAAATGAAGCTTGGTGAGCATCCCACACAAACGAATGCTCCACATGCGGGTTTCACATGGTAAAAACTCCACATTCTCAGGCAACTTCAGCGCCACAGCCGTTTTCAGATAGCCCTCAATGCAAAGGCTCTAGACGCAAATATTGGTGTGAGAAGTAATTCAATCAAGGAAACAATGCATGTTGGTGAAGGGCATATTGAAGAAGGATCAGCTGAGTGGTTCTTGTGGGAGAACAACTCCATTTGGCTCACTAACTTCACACACCATCAGGCTTCCAAGCAGCTCTCAAGGAAACTCAGTTTTCACACTCTATGCTTAGTGTGCTTTGAGTGCATTATCTAGGAATGAACCTGGTAGAGCATCCCACACAAACGAATGCTCCACATGCGGGTTTCACATGCCACCAACTCCACATTCACAGGCAACTTCAGCGCCACAGCCGTTTTCAGATAGCCCTCAATGCAAAGGCTCTAGACGCAAATATTGGTGTGAGAGCTAATTCAATCAAGGAAACACTGCATGTTGGTGAAGGGCATATTGAAGAAGGATCAGCCGAGTGGTTCTTGTGGGAGAACAACTCCATTTGGCTCACTAACTTCACACACCATCAGGCTTCCAAGCAGCTCTCAAGGAAACTCAGTTTTCACACTCTATGCTTAGTGCCCTTTGAGTGCATTATCTAGGAATGAACCTGGTAGAGCATCCCACACAAACGAATGCTCCACATGCGGGTTTCACATGCTAAAAACTCCACATTCTCAGGCAACTTCAGCGCCACAGCCGTTTTCAGATAGCCCTCAATGCAAAGGCTCTAGACGCAAATATTGGTGTGAGAGCTAATTCAATCAAGGAAACACTGCATGTTGGTGAAGGGCATATTGAAGAAGGCTCAGCCGAGTGGTTCTTGTGGGAGAACAACTCCATTTGGCTCACTAACTTCACACACCATCAGGCTTCCAAGCAGCTCTCAAGGAAACTCAGTTTTCACACTCTATGCTTAGTGCCCTTTGAGTGCATTATCTAGGAATGAACCTGGTAGAGCATCCCACACAAACGAATGCTCCACATGCGGGTTTCACATGCCACCAACTCCACATTCTCAGGCAACTTCAGCGCCACAGCCGTTTTCAGATAGCCCTCAATGCAAAGGATCCAGATGCAAATATTTGTGTGAGAGATAATTCAATCAAGGAAACACTGCATGTTGGTGAAGGGCATATTGAAGAAGGATCAGCCGAGTGGTTCTTGTGGGAGAACAACTCCATTTGGCTCACTAACTTAACACACCATCAGGCTTCCAAGCAGCTCTCAAGAAACTCAGTTTTCACACTCTATGCTTAGTGCGCTTTGAGTGCCTAGGACTGAAATGAAGCTTGGTGAGCATCCCACATAAACGAATGCTCCACATGCGGGTTTCACATGCCACCAACTCCACATTCTCAGGCAACTTCAGCGCCACAGCCGTTTTCAGATAGCCCTCAATGCAAAGGCTCTAGACGCAAATGTTGGTGTGAAAGCTGATTCAATCAAGGAAACACTGCATGTTGGTGAAGGGCATATTGAAGAAGGATCAGCCGAGTGGTTCTTGTGGGAGAACAACTCCATTTGGCTCACTAACTTCACACACCATCAGCTTCCAAGCAGCTCTCAAGGAACCTCAGTTTTCACACTCTATGCTTAGTGTGCTTTGAGTGCCTAGGACTGAAATGAAGCTTGGTGAAGATCCACACAAACGAATGCTCCACATGCGGGTTTCACATGCTAAAAACTCCACATTCTCAGGCAACTTCAGCGCCACAGCCGTTTTCAGATAGCCCTCAATGCAAAGGCTCTAGACGCAAATATTGGTGTGAGAGCTAATTCAATCAAGGAAACACTGCATGTTGGTGAAGTTCATATTGAAGAAGGATCAGCCGAGTGGTTCTTGTGGGAGAACAACTCCATTTGGCTCACTAACTTCGCACACCATCAGGCTTCCAAGCAGCTCTCAAGGGAACTCAGTTTTCACACTCTATGCTTAGTGCCCTTTGAGCGCATTATCTAGGAATGAACCTGGTAGAGCATCCCACACAAACGAATGCTCCACATGCGGGTTTCACATGCCACCAACTCCACATTCTCAGGCAACTTCAGCGCCACAGCCGTTTTCAGATAGCCCTCAAAGCAAAGGCTCTAGACGCAAATATTGGTGTGAGAGCTAATTCAATCAAGGAAACACTGCATGTTGGTGAAGGGCATATTGAAGAAGGATCAGCCGAGTGGTTCTTGTGGGAGAACAACTCCATTTGGCTCACTAACTTCACACACCATCAGGCTTCCAAGCAGCTCTCAAGGAAACTCAGTTTTCACACTGTATGCTTAGTGCGCTTTGAGTGCCTAGGACTGAAATGAAGCTTGGTGAAGATACCACACAAACGAATGCTCCACATGCGGGTTTCACATGCCACCAACTCCACATTCTCAGGCAACTTCAGCGCCACAGCCGTTTTCAGATAGCCCTCAATGCAAAGGCTCTAGACGCAAATGTTGGTGTGAAAGCTGATTCAATCAAGGAAACACTGCATGTTGGTGAAGGGCATATTGAAGAAGGATCAGCCGAGTGGTTCTTGTGGGAGAACAACTCCATTTGGCTCACTAACTTCACACACCATCAGGCTTCCAAGCAGCTCTCAAGGAAACTCAGTTTTCACACTCTATGCTTAGTGCCCTTTGAGTGCATTATCTAGGAATGAACCTGGTAGAGCATCCCACACAAACGAATGCTCCACATGCGGGTTTCACATGCCACCAACTCCACATTCTCAGGCAACTTCAGCGCCACAGCCGTTTTCAGATAGCCCTCAATGCAAAGGCTCTAGACGCAAATATTGGTGTGAGAGCTAATTCAATCAAGGAAACACTGCATGTTGGTGAAGGGCATATTGAAGAAGGATCAGCCGAGTGGTTCTTGTGGGAGAACAACTCCATTTGGCTCACTAATTTCACACACCATCAGGCTTCCAAGTAGCTCTCAAGGAAACTCAGATTTCACACTCTATGCTTAGTGCCCTTTGAGTGCATTATCTAGGAATGAACCTGATAGAGCATCCCACACAAACGAATGCTCCACATGCGGGTTTCACATGCTACCAACTCCACATTCTCAGGCAACTTCAGCGCCACAGCCGTTTTCAGATAGCCCTCAATGCAAAGGCTCTAGACGCAAATATTGGTGTGAGAGCTAATTCAATCAAGGAAACACTGCATGTTGGTGAAGGGCATATTGAAGAAGGATCAGCCGAGTGGTTCTTGTGGGAGAACAACTCCATTTGGCTCACTAACTTCACACACCATCAGGCTTCCAAGCAGCTCTCAAGGAAACTCAGTTTTCACACTCTATGCTTAGTGCCCTTTGAGTGCCTAGGACTGAAACGAAGCTTGGTGAGCATCCCACACAAACGAATGCTCCACATGCGGGTTTCACATGCCACCAACTCCACATTCTCAGGCAACTTCAGCGCCACACCCGTTTTCAGATAGCCCTCAATGCAAAATATCTAAACGCAAATATTGGTGTGAGAGCTAATTCAATCAAGGAAACACTGCATGTTGGTGAAGGGCATATTGAAGAAGGATCAGCCGAGTGGTTCTTGTGGGAGAACAACTCCATTTGGCTCACTAACTTCACACACTATCAGGCTTCCAAGCAGCTCTCAAGGAAACTCAGTTTTCACACTCTATGCTTAGTGCCCTTTGAGTGCATTATCTAGGAATGAAGCTGGTAGAGCATCCCACACAAACGAATGCTCCACATGCGGGTTTCACATGCCACCAACTCCACATTCTCAGGCAACTTCAGCGCCACAGCCGTTTTCAGATAGCCCTCAATGCAAAGGCTTTAGATGCAAATATTTGTGTGAGAGCTAATTCAATCAAGGAAACACTGCATGTTGGTGAAGGGCATATTGAAGAAGGATCAGCCGAGTGGTTCTTGTGGGAGAACAACTCCATTTGGCTCACTAACTTCACACACCATCAGGCTTCCAAGCAGCTCTCAAGGAAACTCAGTTTTCACACTCTATGCTTAGTGCCCTTTGAGTGCATTATCTAGGAATGAACCTGGTAGAGCATCCCACACAAACGAATGCTCCACATGCGGGTTTCACATGCTAAAAACTCCACATTCTCAGGCAACTTCAGCGCCACAGCCGTTTTCAGATAGCCCTCAATGCAAAGGCTCTAGACGCAAATATTGGTGTGAGAGCTAATTCAATCAAGGAAACACTGCATGTTGGTGAAGTTCATATTGAAGAAGGATCAGCCGAGTGGTTCTTGTGGGAGAACAACTCCATTTGGCTCACTAACTTCGCACACCATCAGGCTTCCAAGCAGCTCTCAAGGGAACTCAGTTTTCACACTCTATGCTTAGTGCCCTTTGAGCGCATTATCTAGGAATGAACCTGGTAGAGCATCCCACACAAACGAATGCTCCACATGCGGGTTTCACATGCCACCAACTCCACATTCTCAGGCAACTTCAGCGCCACAGCCGTTTTCAGATAGCCCTCAAAGCAAAGGCTCTAGACGCAAATATTGGTGTGAGAGCTAATTCAATCAAGGAAACACTGCATGTTGGTGAAGGGCATATTGAAGAAGGATCAGCCGAGTGGTTCTTGTGGGAGAACAACTCCATTTGGCTCACTAACTTCACACACCATCAGGCTTCCAAGCAGCTCTCAAGGAAACTCAGTTTTCACACTGTATGCTTAGTGCGCTTTGAGTGCCTAGGACTGAAATGAAGCTTGGTGAAGATACCACACAAACGAATGCTCCACATGCGGGTTTCACATGCCACCAACTCCACATTCTCAGGCAACTTCAGCGCCACAGCCGTTTTCAGATAGCCCTCAATGCAAAGGCTCTAGACGCAAATGTTGGTGTGAAAGCTGATTCAATCAAGGAAACACTGCATGTTGGTGAAGGGCATATTGAAGAAGGATCAGCCGAGTGGTTCTTGTGGGAGAACAACTCCATTTGGCTCACTAACTTCACACACCATCAGGCTTCCAAGCAGCTCTCAAGGAAACTCAGTTTTCACACTCTATGCTTAGTGCCCTTTGAGTGCATTATCTAGGAATGAACCTGGTAGAGCATCCCACACAAACGAATGCTCCACATGCGGGTTTCACATGCCACCAACTCCACATTCTCAGGCAACTTCAGCGCCACAGCCGTTTTCAGATAGCCCTCAATGCAAAGGCTCTAGACGCAAATATTGGCGTGAGAGCTAATTCAATCAAGGAAACACTGCATGTTGGTGAAGGGCATATTGAAGAAGGATCAGCCGAGTGGTTCTTGTGGGAGAACAACTCCATTTGGCTCACTAATTTCACACACCATCAGGCTTCCAAGTAGCTCTCAAGGAAACTCAGATTTCACACTCTATGCTTAGTGCCCTTTGAGTGCATTATCTAGGAATGAACCTGATAAGGCATCCCACACAAACGAATGCTCCACATGCGGGTTTCACATGCTACCAACTCCACATTCTCAGGCAACTTCAGCGCCACAGCCGTTTTCAGATAGCCCTCAATGCAAAGGCTCTAGACGCAAATATTGGTGTGAGAGCTAATTCAATCAAGGAAACACTGCATGTTGGTGAAGGGCATATTGAAGAAGGATCAGCCGAGTGGTTCTTGTGGGAGAACAACTCCATTTGGCTCACTAACTTCACACACCATCAGGCTTCCAAGCAGCTCTCAAGGAAACTCAGTTTTCACACTCTATGCTTAGTGCCCTTTGAGTGCATTATCTAGGAAAGAACCTGGTAGAGCATCCCACACAAACGAATGCTCCACATGCGGGTTTCACATGCCACCAACTCCACATTCTCAGGCAACTTCAGCGCCACAGCCGTTTTCAGATAGCCCTCAATGCAAAGGCTCTAGACGCAAATATTGGTGTGAGAGCTAATTCAATCAAGGAAACACTGCATGTTGGTGAAGGGCATATTGGAGAAGGATCAGCCGAGTGGTTCTTGTGGGAGAACAACTTCATTTGGCTCACCAACTTCACACACCATCAGGCTTCCAAGCAGCTCTCAAGGAAACTCAGTTTTCACACTCTATGCTTAGTGACCTTTGAGTGCCTAGGACTGAAATGAAGCTTGGTGAAGATCCCACACAAACGAATGCTCCACATGCGTTTTTCACATGCCACCAACTCCACATTCACAGGCAACTTCAGCGCCACAGCCGTTTTCAGATAGCCCTCAATGCAAAGGCTGTAGATGCAAATATTGATGTGAGAGCTAATTCAATCAAGGAAACACTGCATGTTGGTGAAGAAAATATTGAAGAAGGATCAGCTGAGTGGTTCTTGTGGGAGAACAACTCCATTTGCCTCACTAACTTTACACACCATCAGGCTTCCAAGCAGCTCTCAAGGAAACTCAGTTTTCACACTCTATGCTTAGTGCCCTTTGAGTGCATTATCTAGGAATGAACCTGGTAGAGCATCCCACACAAACGAATGCTCCACATGCGGGTTTCACATGCCACCAACTCCACATTCTCAGGCAACTTCAGCGCCACAGCCGTTTTCAGATAGCCCTCAATGCAAAGGCTCTAGACGCAAATATTGGTGTGAGAGCTAATTCAATCAAGGAAACACTGCATGTTGGTGAAGGGCATATTGAAGAAGGATCAGCCGAGTGGTTCTTGTGGGAGAACAACTCCATTTGGCTCACTAACTTCACACACCATCAGGCTTCCAAGCAGCTCTCAAGGAAACTCAGTTTTCACACTCTATGCTTAGTGCCCTTTGAGTGCATTATCTAGGAATGAACCTGGTAGAGCATCCCACACAAACGAATGCTCCACATGCGGGTTTCACATGCCACCAACTCCACATTCTCCGGCAACTTCAGCGCCACAGCCATTTTCAGATAGCCCTCAATGCAAAGGCTCTAGACGCAAGTATTTGTGTGAGAGCTAATTCAATCAAGGAAACACTGCATGTTGGTGAAGGGCATATTGAAGAAGGATCAGCCGAGTGGTTCTTGTGGGAGAACAACTCCATTTGGCTCACTAACTTCACACACCATCAGGCTTCCAAGCAGCTCTCAAGGAAACTCAGTTTTCACACTCTATGCTTAGTGCCCTTTGAGTGCATTATCTAGGAATGAACCTGGTAGAGCATCCCACACAAACGAATGCTCCACATGCGGGTTTCACATGCCACCAACTCCACATTCTCAGGCAACTTCAGCGCCACAGCCGTTTTCAGATAGCCCTCAATGCAAAGGCTCTAGATGCAAATATTTGTGTGAGAGCTAATTCAATCAAGGAAACACTGCATGTTGGTGAAGGGCATATTGAAGGAGGATCAGCCGAGTGGTTCTTGTGGGAGAACAACTCCATTTGGCTCACTAACTTCACACACCATCAGGCTTCCAAGTAGCTCTCAAGGAAACTCAGTTTTCACACTCTATGCTTAGTGCCCTTTGAGTGCCTAGGACTGAAATGAAGCTTGGTGAGCATCCCACACAAACGAATGCTACACGTGCGGGTTTCACATGCCACCAACTCCACATTCACAGGCAACTTCAGCGCCACAGCCGTTTTCAGATAGCCCTCAATGCAAAGGCTTTAGATGCAAATATTGGTGTGAGAGCTAATTCAATCAAGGAAACACTGCATGTTGGTGAAGGGCATATTGAAGAAGGATCAGCCGAGTGGTTCTTGTGGGAGAACAACTCCATTTGGCTCACTAACTTCACACACCATCAGGCTTCCAAGCAGCTCTCAAGGAAACTCAGTTTTCACACTCTATGCTTAGTGCCCTTTGAGTGCATTATCTAGGAATGAACCTGGTAGAGCATCCCACACAAACGAATGCTCCACATGCGGGTTTCACATGCCACCAACTCCACATTCTCAGGCAACTTCAGCGCCACAGCCGTTTTCAGATAGCCCTCAATGCAAAGGCTCTAGATGCAAATATTTGTGTGAGAGCTAATTCAATCAAGGAAACACTGCATGTTGGTGAAGGGCATATTGAAGGAGGATCAGCCGAGTGGTTCTTGTGGGAGAACAACTCCATTTGGCTCACAAAATTCACACACCATCAGGTTTCCAAGCAGCTCTCAAGGAAACTCAGTTTTCACACTCTATGCTTAGTGCCCTTTGAGTGCCTAGGACTGAAACGAAGCTTGGTGAGCATCCCACACAAACGAATGCTCCACATGCGTGTTTCACATGCCACCAACTCCACATTCTCAGGCAACTTCAGCGCCACAGCCGTTTTCAAATAGCCCTCAATGCAAAGGCTTTAGATGCAAATATTGGTGTGAGAGCTAATTCAATCAAGGAAACACTGCATGTTGGTGAAGGGCATATTGAAGAAGGCTCAGCCGAGTGGTTCTTGTGGGAGAACAACTCCATTTGGCTCACTAACTTCACACACCATCAGGCTTCCAAGCAGCTCTCAAGGAAACTCAGTTTTCACACTCTATGCTTAGTGCCCTTTGAGTGCATTATCTAGGAATGAACCTGGTAGAGCATCCCACACAAACGAATGCTCCACATGCGGGTTTCACATGCCACCAACTCCACATTCTCAGGCAACTTCAGCGCCACACCCGTTTTCAGATAGCCCTCAATGCAAAGGCTCTAGACGCAAATGTTGGTGTGAAAGCTGATTCAATCAAGGAAACACTGCATGTTGGTGAAGGGCATATTGAAGAAGGATCAGCCGAGTGGTTCTTGTGGGAGAACAACTCCATTTGGCTCACTAACTTCACACACCATCAGGCTTCCAAGCAGCTCTCAAGGAAACTCAGTTTTCACACTCTATGCTTAGTGCGCTTTGAGTGCCTAGGACTGAAATGAAGCTTGGTGAGCATCCCACACAAACGAATGCTCCACATGCGTTTTTCACATGCCACCAACTCCACATTCTCAGGCAACTTCAGCGCCACAACCGTTTTCAGATAGCCCTCAATGCAAAGGATCCAGATGCAAATGTTTGTGTGAGAGCTAATTCAATCAAGGAAACACTGCATGTTGGTGAAGGGCATATTGAAGAAGGATCAGCCGAGTGGTTCTTGTGGGAGAACAACTCCATTTGGCTCACTAACTTCACACACCATCAGGCTTCCAAGCAGCTCTCAAGGAACCTCAGTTTTCACACTCTATGCTTAGTGTGCTTTGAGTGCCTAGGACTGAAATGAAGCTTGGTGAAGATCCCACACAAACGAATGCTCCACATGCGGGTTTCACATGCTAAAAACTCCACATTCTCAGGCAACTTCAGCGCCACAGCCGTTTTCAGATAGCCCTCAATGCAAAGGCTCTAGACGCAAATATTGGTGTGAGAGCTAATTCAATCAAGGAAACACTGCATGTTGGTGAAGCTCATATTGAAGAAGGATCAGCCGAGTGGTTCTTGTGGGAGAACAACTCCATTTGGCTCACTAACTTCACACACCATCAGGCTTCCAAGCAGCTCTCAAGGAAACTCAGTTTTCACACTCTATGCTTAGTGCGCTTTGAGTGCCTAGGACTGAAACGAAGCTTGGTGAGCATCCCACACAAACGAATGCTCCACATGCGGGTTTCACATGCCACCAACTCCACATTCACAGGCAACTTCAGCGCCACACCCGTTTTCAGATAGCCCTCAATGCAAAATATCTACACGCAAATATTGGTGTGAGAGCTAATTCAATCAAGGAAACACTGCATGTTGGTGAAGGGCATATTGGAGAAGGATCAGCCGAGTGGTTCTTGTGGGAGAACAACTCCATTTGGCTCACTAACTTCACACACCATCAGGCTTCCAAGCAGCTCTCAAGGAAACTCAGTTTTCACACTCTATGCTTAGTGCCCTTTGAGTGCCTTATCTAGGAATGAACCTGGTAGAGCATCCCACACAAACGAATGCTCCACATGCGGGTTTCACATGCCACCAACTCCACATTCTCAGGCAACTTCAGCGCCACAGCCGTTTTCAGATAGCCCTCAATGCAAAGGATCCAGATGCAAATATTGGTGTGAGAGCTAATTCAATCAAGGAAACACTGCATGTTGGTGAAGGGCATATTGAAGAAGGATCAGCCGAGTGGTTCTTGTGGGAGAACAACTCCATTTGGCTCACTAACTTCACACACCATCAGGCTTCCAAGCAGCTCTCAAGGAAACTCAGTTTTCACACTCTATGCTTAGTGCGCTTTGAGTGCCTAGGACTGAAATGAAGCTTGGTGAGCATCCCACACAAACGATGTTCCACATGCGGGTTTCACATGCCACCAACTCCACATTCTCAGGCAACTTCAGCGAAACAGCCGTTTTCAGATAGCCCTCAATGCAAAGGCTCTAGACGCAAATATTGGTGTGAGAGCTAATTCAATCAAGGAAACACTGCATGTTGGTGAAGGGCATATTGAAGAAGGATCAGCCGAGTGGTTCTTATGGGAGAACAACTCCATTTGGCTCGCTAACTTCACACACCATCAGGCTTCCAAGCAGCTCTCAAGGAAACTCAGTTTTCACACTCTATGCTTAGTGGGCTTTGAGTGCCTAGGACTGAAATGAAGCTTGGTGAAGATACCACACAAACGAATGCTCCACATGCGGGTTTCACATGCCACCAACTCCACATTCTCAGGCAACTTCAGCGCCACAGCCGTTTTCAGATAGCCCTCAATGCAAAGGCTCTAGACGCAAATGTTGGTGTGAAAGCTGATTCAATCAAGGAAACACTGCATGTTGGTGAAGCTCATAATGAAGAAGGCTCAGCCGAGTGGTTATTGTGGGAGAACAACTCCATTTGGCTCACTAACTTCACACACCATCAGGCTTCCAAGCAGCTCTCAAGGAAACTCAGTTTTCACACTCTATGCTTAGTGCCCTTTGAGTGCCTAGGACCGAAACGAAGCTTGGTGAGCATCCCACACAAACGAATGCTCCACATGCGGGTTTCACATGCCACCAACTCCACATTCTCAGGCAACTTCAGCGCCACACCCGTTTTCAGATAGCCCTCAATGCAAAATATCTACACGCAAATATTGGTGTGAGAGCTAATTCAATCAAGGAAACACTGCATGTTGGTGAAGGGCATATTGAAGAAGGATCAGCCGAGTGGTTGTTGTGGGAGAACAACTCCATTTGGCTCACTAACTTCACACACCATCAGGCTTCCAAGCAGCTCTCAAGGAAACTCTGTTTTCACACTCTATGCTTAGTGCCCTTTGAGTGCATTATCTAGGAATGAAGCTGGTAGAGCATCCCACACAAACGAATGCTCCACATGCGGGTTTCACATGCCACCAACTCCACATTCTCAGGCAACTTCAGCGCCACAGCCGTTTTCAGATAGCCCTCAATGCAAAATATCTAGACGCAAATGTTGGTATGAGAGCTGATTCAATCAAGGAAACACTGCATGTTGGTGAAGGGCATATTGAAGAAGGATCAGCCGAGTGGTTCTTGTGGGAGAACAACTCCATTTGGCTCACTAACTTCACACACCATCAGGCTTCCAAGCAGCTCTCAAGGAAACTCTGTTTTCACACTCTATGCTTAGTGCCCTTTGAGTGCATTATCTAGGAATGAACCTGGTAGAGCATCCCACACAAACGAATGCTCCACATGCGGGTTTCACATGCCACCAACTCCACATTCTCAGGCAACTTCAGCGCCACAGCCGTTTTCAGATAGCCCTCAATGCAAAGGCTCTAGACGCAAATATTGGTGTGAGAGATAATTCAATGAAGGAAACACTGCATGTTGGTGAAGGGCATATTGAAGAAGGATCAGCCGAGTGGTTCTTGTGGGAGAACAACTCCATTTGGCTCACTAACTTCACACACCATCAGGCTTCCAAGCAGCTCTCAAGGAAACTCAGTTTTCACACTCTATGCTTAGGGCCCTTTGAGTGCATTATCTAGGAATGAACCTGGTAGAGCATCCCACACAAACGAATGCTCCACATGCGGGTTTCACATGCCACCAACTCCACATTCTCAGGTAACTTCAGCGCCACAGCCGTTTTCAGATAGCCCTCAATGCAAAGGCTCTAGACGCAAATATTGGTGTGAGAGCTAATTCAATCAAGGAAACACTGCATGTTGGTGAAGGGCATATTGAAGAAGGATCAGCCGAGTGGTTCTTGTGGGAGAACAACTCCATTTGGCTCACTAACTTCACACACCATCAGGCTTCCAAGCAGCTCTCAAGGAAACTCAGTTTTCACACTCTATGCTTAGTGCCCTTTGAGTGCATTATCTAGGAATGAACCTGGTAGAGCATCCCACACAAACGAATGCTCCACATGCGGGTTTCACATGCCACCAACTCCACATTCTCAGGCAACTTCAGCGCCACAGCCGTTTTCAGATAGCCCTCAATGCAAAGGCTCTAGACGCAAATATTGGTGTGAGAGCTAATTCAATCAAGGAAACACTGCATGTTGGTGAAGGGCATATTGAAGAAGGATCAGCCGAGTGGCTCTTGTGGGAGAACAACTCCATTTGGCTCACTAACTTCACACACCATCAGGCTTCCAAGCAGCTCTCAAGGAAACTCAGTTTTCACACTCTATGCTTTGTGCCCTTTGAGTACATTATCTAGGAATGAACCTGGTAGAGCATCCCACACAAACGAATGCTCCACATGCGGGTTTCACATGCCACCAACTCCACATTCACAGGCAACTTCAGCGCCACAGCCGTTTTCAGATAGCCCTCAATGCAAAGGCTCAAGACGCAAATATTGGTGTGAGAGCTAATTCAATCAAGGAAACACTGCATGTTGGTGAAGTGCATATTGAAGAAGGATCAGCCGAGTGGTTCTTGTGGGAGAACAACTCCATTTGGCTCACTAACTTCACACACCATCAGGCTTCCAAGCAGCTCTCAAGGAAACTCAGTTTTCACGCTCTACGCTTAGTGCCCTTTGAGTGCATTATCTAGGAATGAACCTGGTAGAGCATCCCACACAAACGAATGCTCCACATGCGGGTTTCACATGCCACCAACTCCACATTCTCAGGCAACTTCAGCGCCACAACCATTTTCAGATAGCCCTCAATGCAAAGGCTCTAGACGCAAGTATTTGTGTGAGAGCTAATTCAATCAAGGAAACACTGCATGTTGGTGAAGGGCATATTGAAGAAGGATCAGCCGAGTGGTTCTTGTGGGAGAACAACTCCATTTGGCTCACTAACTTCACACACCATCAGGCTTCCAAGCAGCTCTCAAGGAAACTCAGTTTTCACACTCTATGCTTAGGGCCCTTTGAGTGCATTATCTAGGAATGAACCTGGTAGAGCATCCCACACAAACGAATGCTCCACATGCGGGTTTCACATGCCACCAACTCCACATTCTCAGGCAACTTCAGCGCCACAGCCGTTTTCAGATAGCCCTCAATGCAAAGGCTCTAGACACAAATATTGGTGTGAGAGCTAATTCAATCAAGGAAACACTGCATGTTGGTGAAGGGCATATTGGAGAAGGATCAGCCGAGTGGTTCTTGTGGGAGAACAACTTCATTTGGCTCACCAACTTCACACACCATCAGGCTTCCAAGCAGCTCTCAAGGAAACTCAGTTTTCACACTCTATGCTTAGTGCGCTTTGAGTGCCTAGGACTGAAATGAAGCTTGGTGAGCATCCCACACAAACGAATGCTCCACATGCGGGTTTCACATGCCACCAACTCCACATTCTCAGGCAACTTCAGCGCCACAGCCGTTTTCAGATAGCCCTCACTGCCAAGGCTCTAGAAGCAAATATTGTTGTGAGAGATAATTCAATCAAGGAAACACTGCATGTTGGTGAAGGGCATATTGAAGAAGGATCAGCCGAGTGGTTCTTGTGGGAGAACAACTCCATTTGGCTCACTAACTTCACACACCATCAGGCTTCCAAGCAGCTCTCAAGGAAACTCAGTTTTCACACTCTATGCTTAGTGCCCTTTGAGTGCATTATCTAGGAATGAACCTGGTAGAGCATCCCACACAAACGAATGCTCCACATGCGGGTTTCACATGCCACCAACTCCACATTCTCAGGCAACTTCAGCGCCACAGCCGTTTTCAGATAGCCCTCAATGCAAAGGCTCTAGACGCAAATATTGGTGTGAGAGCTAATTCAATCAAGGAAACACTGCATGTTGGTGAAGGGCATATTGAAGAAGGATCAGCCGAGTGGCTCTTGTGGGAGAACAACTCCATTTGGCTCACTAACTTCACACACCATCAGGCTTCCAAGCAGCTCTCAAGGAAACTCAGTTTTCACACTCTATGCTTAGTGCCCTTTGAGTACATTATCTAGGAATGAACCTGGTAGAGCATCCCACACAAACGAATGCTCCACATGCGGGTTTCACATGCCACCAACTCCACATTCACAGGCAACTTCAGCGCCACAGCCGTTTTCAGATAGCCCTCAATGCAAAGGCTCAAGACGCAAATATTGGTGTGAGAGCTAATTCAATCAAGGAAACACTGCATGTTGGTGAAGTGCATATTGAAGAAGGATCAGCCGAGTGGTTCTTGTGGGAGAACAACTCCATTTGGCTCACTAACTTCACACACCATCAGGCTTCCAAGCAGCTCTCAAGGAAACTCAGTTTTCACGCTCTACGCTTAGTGCCCTTTGAGTGCATTATCTAGGAATGAACCTGGTAGAGCATCCCACACAAACGAATGCTCCACATGCGGGTTTCACATGCCACCAACTCCACATTCTCAGGCAACTTCAGCGCCACAACCATTTTCAGATAGCCCTCAATGCAAAGGCTCTAGACGCAAGTATTTGTGTGAGAGCTAATTCAATCAAGGAAACACTGCATGTTGGTGAAGGGCATATTGAAGAAGGATCAGCCGAGTGGTTCTTGTGGGAGAACAACTCCATTTGGCTCACTAACTTCACACACCATCAGGCTTCCAAGCAGCTCTCAAGGAAACTCAGTTTTCACACTCTATGCTTAGTGCCCTTTGAGTGCATTATCTAGGAATGAACCTGGTATAGCATCCCACACAAACGAATGCTCCACATGCGGGTTTCACATGCCACCAACTCCACATTCTCAGGCAACTTCAGCGCCACAGCCGTTTTCAGATAGCCTTCAATGCAAAGGCTCTAGACGCAAATATTGGTGTGAGAGCTAATTCAATCAAGGAAACACTGCATGTTGGTGAAGGGCATATTGAAGAAGGATCAGCCGAGTGGTTCTTGTGGGAGAACAACTCCATTTGGCTCACTAACTTCACACACCATCAGGCTTCCAAGCAGCTCTCAAGGAAACTCAGTTTTCACACTCTATGCTTAGTGCCCTTTGAGTGCATTATCTAGGAATGAACCTGGTAGAGCATCCCACACAAACGAATGCTCCACATGCGGGTTTCACATGCCACCAACTCCACATTCTCAGGCAACTTCAGCGCCACAGCCGTTTTCAGATAGCCCTCAATGCAAAGGCTCTAGATGCAAATATTTGTGTGAGAGCTAATTCAATCAAGGAAACACTGCATGTTGGTGAAGAGCATATTGAAGGAGGATCAGCCGAATGGTTCTTGTGGGAGAACAACTCCATTTGGCTCACTAACTTCACACACCATCAGGCTTCCAAGCAGCTCTCAAGGAAACTCAGTTTTCACACTCTATGCTTAGTGCGCTTTGAGTGCCTAGGACTGAAATGAAGCTTGGTGAGCATCCCACACAAACGAATGCTCCACGTGCGGGTTTCACATGCCACCAACTCCACATTCACAGGCAACCTCAGCGCCACAGCCGTTTTCAGATAGCCCTCAATGCAAAGGCTTTAGATGCAAATATTGGTGTGAGAGCTAATTCAATCAAGGAAACACTGCATGTTGGTGAAGGGCATATTGAAGAAGGATCAGCCGAGTGGTTCTTGTGGAGAACAACTCCATTTGGCTCACTAACTTCACACACCATCAGGCTTCCAAGCAGCTCTCAAGGAAACTCAGTTTTCACACTCTATGCTTAGTGCGCTTTGAGTGCATTATCTAGGAATGAACCTGGTAGAGCATCCCACACAACGAATGCTCCACATGCGGGTTTCACATGCCACCAACTCCACATTCTCAGGCAACTTCAGCGCCACAGCCGTTTTCAGATAGCCCTCAATGCAAAGGCTCTAGACGCAAATATTGGTGTGAGAGCTAATTCAATCAAGGAAACACTGCATGTTGGTGAAGGGCATATTGAAGAAGGATCAGCCGAGTGGTTCTTGTGGGAGAACAACTCCATTTGGCTCACTAACTTCACACACCATCAGGCTTCCAAGCAGCTCTCAAGGAAACTCAGTTTTCACACTCTATGCTTAGTGCGCTTTGAGTGCCTAGGACTGAAATGAAGCTTGGTGAAGATCCCACACAAACGAAAGCTCCACATGCGGGTTTCACATGCCACCAACTCCACATTCTCAGGCAACTTCAGTTCCACAGCCGTTTTCAGATAGCCCTCAATGCAAAATCTAGAGACGCAAATGTTGGTGTGAAAGCTGATTCAATCAAGGAAACACTGCATGTTGGTGAAGGGCATATTGAAGAAGGATCAGCCGAGTGGTTCTTGTGGGAGAACAACTCCATTTGGCTCACTAACTTCACACACCATCAGGCTTCCAAGCAGCTCTCAAGAAACTCAGTTTTCACACTCTATGCTTAGTGCCCTTTGAGTGCATTATCTAGGAATGAACCTGGTAGAGCATCCCACACAAACGAATGCTCCACATGCGGGTTTCACATGCCACCAACTCCACATTCACAGGCAACTTCAGCGCCACAGCCGTTTTCAGATAGCCCTCAATGCAAAGGCTCTAGACGCAAATATTGGTGTGAGAGCTAATTCAATCAAGGAAACACTGCATGTTGGTGAAGGCATATTGAAGAAGGATCAGCCGAGTGGTTCTTGTGGGAGAACAACTCATTTGGCTCACTAACTTCACTCACCATCAGGCTTCCAAGCAGCTCTCAAGGAAACTCAGTTTTCACACTCTATGCTTAGTGCCCTTTGAGTGCATTATCTAGGAATGAACCTGGGAGAGCATCCCACACAAACGAATGCTCCACATGCGGGTTTCACATGCCACAACTCCACATTCACAGGCAACTTCAGCGCCACAGCCGTTTTCAGATAGCCCTCAATGCAAAATATCTAGACGCAAATGTTGGTATGAGAGCTGATTCAATCAAGGAAACACTGCATGTTGGTGAAGTGCATATTGAAGAAGGATCAGCCGAGTGGTTCTTGTGCGAGAACAACTCCATTTGGCTCACTAACTTCACACACCATCAGGCTTCCAAGCAGCTCTCAAGGAAACTCAGTTTTCAGCACTCTATGCTTAGTGCCCTTTGAGTGCATTATCTAGGAATGAACCTGGTAGAGCATCCCACACAAACGAATGCTCCACATGCGGGTTTCACATGCCACCAACTCCACATTCTCCGGCAACTTCAGCGCCACAGCCATTTTCAGATAGCCCTCAATGCAAAGGCTCTAGACGCAAGTATTTGTGTGAGAGCTAATTCAATCAAGGAAACACTGCATGTTGGTGAAGGGCATATTGAAGAAGGATCAGCCGAGTGGTTCTTGTGGGAGAACAACTCCATTTGGCTCACTAACTTCACACACCATCAGGCTTCCAAGCAGCTCTCAAGGAAACTCAGTTTTCACACTCTATGCTTAGTGCGCTTTGAGTGCCTAGGACTGAAATGAAGCTTGGTGAGCATCCCACACAAACGAATGCTCCACGTGCGGGTTTCACATGCCACCAACTCCACATTCACAGCAACTTCAGCGCCACAGCCGTTTTTAGATAGCCCTCAATGCAAAGGCTTTAGATGCAAATATTGGTGTGACAGCTAATTCAATCAAGGAAACACTGCATGTTGGTGAAGGGCATATTGAAGAAGGATCAGCCGAGTGGTTCTTGTGGGAGAACAACTCCATTTGGCTCACTAACTTCACACACCATCAGGCTTCCAAGCAGCTCTCAAGGAAACTCAGTTTTCACACTCTATGCTTAGTGCCCTTTGAGTGCATTATCTAGGAATGAACCTGTAGAGCATCCCACACAAACGAATGCTCCACATGCGGGTTTCACATGTCACCAACTCCACATTCTCAGGCAACTTCAGCGCCACAGCCGTTTTCAGATAGCCCTCAATGCAAAGGCTCTAGATGCAAATATTTGTGTGAGAGCTAATTCAATCAAGGAAACACTGCATGTTGGTGAAGGGCATATTGAAGAAGGAGGATCAGCCGAGTGGTTCTTGTGGGAGAACAACTCCATTTGGCTCACAAAATTCACACACCATCAGGCTTCCAAGCAGCT